>NC_045734.1:7875877-7888975 GCF_008692095.1 Etheostoma spectabile | reverse complement strand
CAAGACTTTGCTCGCTTACTGGTGTGTTTTGGGTCATTGTTTTGATGAAAGACCCATTTCAAAAGGCATTTCCTCTTCAGCATAAGGCAAAATTACCTCTTCAAGTATTTTGATGTGTAGAAACTGGTCCGTGATCCCTGGTGTGCGATAAATAGGCCCAACCCCACAGTATGAGAAACATCCCCATAACATAACCACCATGCTTTACTGTCTTCACAGTGTACTGTGGCTTGAAATCAGTGCATGGGGGTCGTCTGCGGCCCCTAGACCCAAAAAGAACAATTTTGCTCTCATCAGTCCACAGAATATTGTGCAATTTCTCCTTTGGCCAGTCAATGTGTCCGTTGGTAAATTTCAACCTATTCAGTACATGTCAAACAGATAGCTTTCTAACAGTACTCACAGGTAACTAAGTCTTCTGTGATTTTCCTGGAGCGGATCATTGGTTGAGCCTGTGCCATTTTGGCTATTCTTTGATCCATTTGAATGGTAGTTGACCGTTTTTTCCCATGTCGTTCAGGCTTTGGATGCCATTTCAAGGCATTTGAAATCATTTTTGCTGAGCAGCCTATAATTTTCTGCTCTTCTTTGTATGTTTCCCCCTTCTTCAATCAACTTAAAATACGCTGTTCCTCAGAACAATGTCTGGAACTACCCATTTTGCTAGGTATCAGTGTGAAATGCCCTAGAACCAGCATGTACAACATTCGCTTCCTTCCTTCCTTTAAATATGGGCCATAATTGACACCTGTTTCTTCACAGAATCAATCACCTTACTAATTGAACACAATACTGCTATTTTGATCTCTTAAACTATTTCCAGACATAATTAGGGCTGTCTCATTCATTTTAAACCTTTTTGAGAGATTATGTTTGAGAAAGGTTGGAGTAGAAGCCTGTGCTTTCTGGGCAGATCAAACCTGCAGGAGACAATTAGAGACAATCAGAGACAATTAGGAGGAAGAAAAGGGGGACTTTATACATTTCAGTCATGAGGCTGTAGGGTTAAGGCTGGTCGAAATGTGGCCTTGAGCTTCGGAGGGTAATGTGTAGAGAGAGAGAGAGAGAGATCTAATTCTACTAGTCATTTTGTGTCAGTGAATATGTTCACAATTATAAAGCTAAATTAGCTTTGGCATTAACATTGCATGCATGTTAAGCTTATTTGAGTTTGAAAGAGTCAGTTAATCTAAAATGTGTCTTTATTTGTGTAATTTAATCACATTTTCACATCTTTTTAAAACTACTTAATCTGAGCCTGGCCTTAGATATAAGACCCCTTGAGGATTTTACCTAAAAACAATCCTCTCTTGCTTTGTTTTTGCCAGGATATAGTGACCAGGCACCTGTCAGAGAAGGGTGCGGCTGAGGACCAGTTGCCCCCCCTTGGCCCTGTGACGTGGGCTGCAGGCTCTCAGTCTGAGCTCACACCCAGTGAGAGTCTGGCAACCAGTGATGCAGTAAGATATACAGTATTGTTTCCCAGTGTGGCATTCTCACATGTTTCTAATCTTGTCTGTTTTCTTTTCTCTTATTTTGTGTTTCACTCCTTATTGAGGCCTCTACCAGTCCTGAAGTATTTCTCTCAATCCTTATAATCATCCTTTTCCCTCTTACTCACTTTTACTTGCTTACTCCTCTACTTTTCAATACATATTTCATTAGTTTCTCTCTCAGCCTTGCCTTCTTTTATCCTTCCCTGCCTTGTCTCTTTTCATGCCTCAATGTCTTTCTTTATTCTGTGATTTTAATTTGCCCTCCCAACATCTTCATTGTCACTGAATTTAACTTGACATCGAGACTTTTAGAAATCTGTCTGTAAAGTAAAAAAAGAAAGAAAAGAGAGTCTCATCTCTCCACATCTATTTTGCCAGATCAGACGTGTTCTTTGTTCTGGGCCAAGGTCCCCAGAGTTTTACTAATTGTGCGCCAGGTCCTTTTATGTCTAAATAAGGCCTTTGTGAAAGAATGATGGATGAAGACGGCCTCTAGCTCACAAAGGAAGAGCGTTTGCCCCATGTTGGCTGAGTCCTGCAGTGGCCCGGGTTCAAATCTGACCTGCGGCCTTTTGCTGCGTGTCGACCCCCATCTCTCTCCTCCTTTCATGTCTATCCACTGTCACTTTAATAAGGAAAAAGTAAATAATCTTAAAACAAAGAATTATGGATGAAATGTCAAATTTTTCATGTTAGTAGAATGGCAAGGAAAGCCACCGTTGCTGTTTTATAGTATGTGGTAGAAATATATCTCTACGCATATAAAAAAATAACTAAGTAAATAAATCTTTGATAAATGATTCATTCTTCTTTAATCTAAACAGTTGGGAGTTAAACCTTTCTTTGTAAAGAAAATGTCAGATATTATATTGTCGGCGCCTAATAGCAGATTCTTCACTTTTTTCAGGAGATGGTGGAGAAAAACTTGAGGGTCTCACAGGACAAATCAAAGAAGAGGGATGATGCAGAATCTGTGGACTATGACAGCACCATTTCAACCTCTTCCAACCTGGAAGCATTTGCCAACGATGACCTGGGTATAGTCACTCATACGTGTAAAAACTATTTGGGCTGAAGCTTGTATAACTGTTTACCTATCTGAAATCTTTTTTCACATCCTGGTGTTCAGCTGAAACGCTTTGCTTATTGCCTTTGACTAAATCAAATGTAGGTACCCCTTCCCACGTTTCCCAGCAGGACTATTCAGGTCTTGTCTTGGTAAACCAACCTGTTCACACCTCAGGATCAACACTACAATGCCAAACCTTTCACAACCTTTCAGAAGGAGACTGTTTGGCAATGACAAAAGGACTCAGATTTTGGGTTCAGCTACATTGATTAGGAGTGACATTGATTAGGAGCTGGCATACTTTGTTTGATTCAGTCGTGTAATCTGGTTACAGATTCATTGATGGGCATTCGTCTCCCCCCTCTATCTTCATTGGTTTTGAACTGTTTGTATTCCTTTTCTCTCTCTTTTTTGCTCTCCTTTCTTTGCTGTTCTGATAGGCAACACGGTGATTCATTTAGACAAAGCTCTGGCCAGGATTAGGGAGTATGAGCGCATGAAGCTTAAAGCTGAGTTTAACCCCTGCAACGCCAGCTCTGCAGGTGCAGGTGCCTCTGAAGTCTCACTTGCTGTACATCCTTCTTCTAACTCCGCTGACCCTCTGGAAGGTATCCAATCATATAAGCCTGCCTGAGTACATGACGTGCAAAGATCCGTAGCAGCACAACCATTGTATTTCACTCTGCTGTTTAATTCATAGAATCTTTTGAATACAAATTCTTTGTGTGTGTCTGTGAGCAGGAGGTGCACCCGGTGATATGCGCTGCCCTCAGATTGACACCCAGCAGTTGGATCGTCAGATCAAAGCCATCATGACCGAAGTCATTCCCTTCCTTAAGGTAGGATAACCAACACAGGGAGCCACAAATAATGTACTGGAATTGAAAAAAAAGGGAATTTCCTATACTTGAACTGAACTATTACATTAAAACAATTGTTCTATTAAGTAATTAATAGCTAAAAGGTTTTACAGCTCAAATTGAATGGCATCAGTTCTGGTTGCACCACCTTAAATATAAATAGTTATTAAAAGGATAAATCATTGTATTGTATCTTCTTTTATTAGGAGAATATGGATGAGGTGTGTTCCCTCCAGCTGTTGACATCTGTGCGGCGCATGGTCCTTACTCTCACCCAACAGAATGATGAAAGCAAGGAGTTTGTCCGCTTTTTCCACAGGCAGCTGGGAGGCATACTGCAGGTATGACCAGGGACAAGACCAGGTTCTTCATGTGCAGCTGACACAGGTCTGAGCAGATGGAATGAAGAACAGCCTTTCTGACAGTTTCACCCTCTCCTCTTGCTCCAGGACTCTCTAAGCAAATTTGTGGGCCGTACTCTGAAGGACTGTGGGGAGGACCTTCTGGTGGAGATCTCAGAGATCCTCTTCAATGAACTCGCCTTCTTTAGGCTCATGCAGGATTTGGACAACAGCAGCAGCATCGCCTTGGCAACCAAACACAGAAATAAGAGGAGTGCGGATCATCCCAGTAGAGCAAGGCACGGTCTTAAGGTACGTTTTTATTTATTTTTTTATATATATATATATATAAAATGTAAGTATGTATGACCAAGGCATTAACACTGTAGCACAGACACGTGTTTGATTGAGACCAAATTTAACTCTTTATGTCAATGTATTCCTCAAATTAGGAAAATACAGTAGCTGGTAGTGATAAATCAAAGTCTTCGGCCTACACAGATGAAGACAAGGTCAGTCATTTTAATATTGATGATGAAATCGTCACTACTATTTAGATCCCCAGTAAGTGTTACAAGAATGTCTCTCTTGTTCTTCCAGGACCAAGATGAGGCTAATCAGGAAGGCGATTCTACCCTCCAGGACCTTTACCTGCACACAGAGACAAAGAACTGCAGGAGTAGTGAAGCTTCAGAGGTGGAAGAGGATGAAGGGGATGGGCAAGGAATTCCCCTTTCAATCAGTAAGTCAAAAATATTCCAAAGGTCCCCTTAGTATTATTTAGTTTAGGAACATCTACCCAAAAAGCCAAAATCCAGTACATTCTGAGACTTGACTTTTTACCGCCGTTTCTTTTTTAAGTCCTGTATATGCCAGGATATTGTTCAGTTAGTTGTGCCAAAACTCCCTGGCTAGTTTACTCCTACTGAATTCTAAATCCCATTTAAAAAATAAATAATAATAATAATAATTAAATAAGCCAAAATTCCAATCCTGCTTAAAGTGAACTTAAATGTGTACCAATTCTTATACATTTAATGTTTTGCACACATGCATTAATGCAACACACATGTGCCTCTTATTGTCATGTACTGTCTTTGTTTTAGGTCTTTCCAAAGCAGAGACTCAGGCCCTGACGAACTACGGCAGTGGAGAGGATGAGAATGAGGAGGAGGAAATGGAGGAGTTTGAAGCTGGACCTGTTGATGTCCAAACATCCTTGCAGGCTTCTGCTGATGGACAGGTGGAGCAGGAGGTCAGTGTTGAACATTGGTGACAGAGAGATGTTTTCATACACAACTATGACTCTGACACACTTTTCTTGGTCCTTGACAAACCTGTGTAACTGTGTCATGGTTCAGGGGACAACATCCAGCGAAACCCAGGAGACTAAAGCTAAACAGAGGGGTCTAGAAAATGATGATGGTGAGAGGCTTTCTTGATATTTTCAGTGGAAATTTCCCTTCAAGCAACAAAATGTCAGGCTGGCTTGTGTCTGAGAGAGATCTTTTTGTATCCCATTTTCTTTGTTTTGCAGAAATCAACAAGTCCGTTGGGAGCGTGGATTCCACAGGAGAGGACCGTGACATGGTGGAGTGCCTGAGACCTGAGGGGGAGAGTAAAGTTGGGGCAGCTGCTGCCTCAGAAGAAAGCTGTCATGAAGTCTCCCATGATCAGGATGTCCCCAAGGAGTCAATCCTAACGGGCAGCCCTGACACAGACTCACCAGTCATGATCAATGTCGACGTAAGTCCAAGGCTGAAGATGCTTTTTATATTCATCCAATTATCTGATTTTACCAAAACAGCAGGTAACTTACTATAGTGAAAGCACCATTGCTCACCATTAACATGCTGAATACTATGCCCTTTATTGTTGCTTTATTGTGTATTAATTTTACCAATATTATTGATGCAGGAGATGGGCTCAGGTAACACCAGTCAGAAATCGGACGAGGAAGACTTTGTGAAGGTGGATGACTTACCATTGCAGCTTGCAGTCATGTGTGAGGTGTGTAACAGCTAAGAACTTTGAACACTCATAATATGTTTATATTAAGTATTAATAAAAAAAAAAAAGAAGGTAAAAATCCCTGAACGAATCTTCATCTAATGATATACTGTGTACTGTAACAGGAGGAACTACAGAAGAGAATAGTGGAGGAGCAGCAGAATAACAACCTGTCTGCCGAGATCCTCAATGGGAACACTGAATCGCTGACTGGGCTGGTGGGAAATGCACAGGCCCTGAAGGAACCAGGTATGGATCACAGTTTGTGTAGTTGGCAAATACACTACAAAAGCTAAAACACAGTCTATTGTTACCATCTGTATGTCTATGCAGTTGGCCACTATTTGTGTCTGCATAAAATGAATAGTCCAACCCTTTTAGAATAAATAATATGTTTTCCTGTGTTGTTTCTTTTCAGACACCGTCGGTGCCCAGGGCGTGTAAAGATTTATACCGATGTCTCAAAATGTATGTTTTTTAGCAACACTATGCTTACACCCTCAATCTGCTCTGGATGCATGATTGTTGATTCTTTATCTGCTAGTTTAAAGGAGCAAAGGCTCATAATATTGGTCACAAGGTTAGCTGTGACTCTTGACACACAACAGATACAACAACTTAACATCTACACATAATCAACACTTAGTTTGTTTTATTCTTGAATGTTTGATGTGATTTATGGGTAATCTGGGGAGGGGTTGTCTTTATGCTGCTGATTACCGACAGTTAAGCCTCTTGTCTGAATCTTTATACTGTAGTCCTGAAACTCCTGTTCAGATCCGCCTTAGTCTCCTTTGTTCTGGGATCAGTCTAACATTGTTGTAATTTTTTAATTGTTTTATTTGTCTTGGCCTGGCCTTATTGTTACACACCTGATCTTTCCTGCTCTTCATTCCTAATTCTAAGGAACATACAGTAGCATGGAATTTTAGATGTAGCCTGGCTGACTTCAGCAAATGGTTTTTTCCAGCTTGAACACTTTTTCCTTTTATATCGGAGCTCAAAGCTCAGATTGAACTTTTATCCCTTCAGATACATCTTTATATATTGTTCTGTTAATGGTAAGTCTCCATGATTGATTTTCATGTAATTAAAATGTTGACTACAGTAATAAGATTTCAATAATAAAATGCTGGAACTTTCAAAAGTGTGTGTGTGTGTGTGTGTGTGTGTGTGTGGTGTTGTGTGTGTGTGGTGTGTGTGTTTGTGTGTGTGTGGTGTGTTGTGTGTGGGTCTGTGTGTGTCTGTTGTTTGTCTGTGTTGTCTGTGTGTCTGTGTGTGTCTGTGTGTGTTGTGGTGTGTGGAATGTTTTGTACATCAGTGTTTTCATGTAGCTAACCTTGTGGCCGTGCTAACACTGTAGTGTTATGCTTTTCAGAAATCTTAAAATCATCTTCAAAATCTACAGGGCAGGGTCTCTACAGATACACACATACTTGGGTCATATATACCATGAATGTTTTATGACATATAACTTTTTTGACATATTCTATTACTTAATACATGCTACTATTACTTTTTTGACATATTGTAATATGACTTTTTATGAAAAACTTTAACATGACTATTTTTTTAAATACTATGCCCTTTTAGTGAGATACTATACTTTAACTTTTTATTCCAATTTTTGACATGCTATACTAAACCGTTTTATGCCATAGAACACTACTGGTATGTCAATACTATGACTTTTTCATACATTTTTTGACATACAATACTATGACTTTTTTATACATTTTTTGACATACTATACTATGACTTTCATGCAACAATACTATTACTTTTCTGACCACTATACTATGACTTTTTGTATTTTACTATGACTTTCTGTAGGAGTGTTTTAGGACACACAGCACTATCACTTTTTTTTTTTTTTACATTTTTGTCATACAATACTATCACCTTTTATGACACACTATACCATTACTTTAAAAAATGTTTTTATAACAATATACATTACTTTAAAAAAAAAAATTTAACATACTGAATATGACTTTTTATGACATATGATACTATGACTTTTTATACACTATACATGACACTTTTGTCTACTATTCTGGACATTTTTATTACAGTTTTGACATACTTTACAATGACTTTTTGAAATACTAACTGTGACTTTTTATTACACTTTTTGACATTTTCTTATGACTTTTATGACGTAATACTATGACCTTTTGATATACAACATACTACAATATAATTTTTTATGACATACAATACTATGATTTTTAATAACCTACTGTACTAGTACTTTCATGAAATATACTCCTATGACTTTTTATTACTTTCTTGACATTGTTTTATTCTCTTTTTCTGACATACTACAGTCCCTGAAATAAGTCTTGTCGCTTGTGTACAAATTGACCTGAAGGGCCGCTGAAATATATTTCTAATCAAGATTATTTACAAGAAATGGCTCATTTTATCCCAACAGCTTTTTTAATAATTTTTCAGTGCTAAAAGACTGTCAAAAGTATCTAATATTCACACTTGGTAAAGCCCTTGAGTCAATTTTTGCAAAGACAAGTGTTGTCGCCTTGTCATATGAGCTTCACCTGGGACTAATAATGGATCATTAGGTCTCAGGTGGTGTATAAAAACACCCCAGTACACTAGACCTTCACATCAACTGCAACTAGACATCTGAAAACATACCTAAGATTCACCCTGAGAGTAAAGTTTTGATATCAAGAGGCTGAAGCCCAGATCCCTGCTGATGTGGCAGACACCTTCAATGTGTCTCAGCGTCAAGTACAGAGGATAAAAACATTTGAAGACATGGAGATGTTTTTGACAAGCCCAGGTCAGCAGACCCCGCAAGACAACTCTCGAGAGGACGGTTTGTTGGCTCGAAAATCCAAGGCCAGCCCATTTTCCACTGCAGCAGAGCTCCACCAGACCTGGTCCCCTGAATCCCTGTGTCAACCAGAACGTTTTTTAGGATCTGTCTCGAAATGGCCTCCATGGTCGAATCAGTGGCCAAACCAGCACTAAACAAAGCAATTGAAAAACCGTGTGGCATTTGCCAAGGCCCACAGCCTGCTAAAAGATGGAGAAGTGGAAGAAAGTGGATTTTTCAGATGAATCTTCTGTTGTTACACCACAGTTGCCGCAAATATTGCAGGAGACCTACTGGACCGCATGGATCCAAGATTCACCCAGAAACAGTGAAATTTGGTGGCGGAAAAATCATGGTCTGGGTTACATCCAGTATGGGGGTGTGCAAGAGATCTCAGGGTGGAAGCCACATCAATAGTCTCAAATACCAAGAAATCTTAGCTACCTCTATATTCCCAACCATAAAATGACAAATTCTCCAGAAAGATGGTGCTCCATCGCATACTTCCATCTCCACTTCAAAGTTCCTCAGGCGAAGAAGATCCATGCTCCAGATTGGCCGGCCCAGTCACCAGACATGAACATCATGGAGCGTATGTGGGTAGGATGAAAGGAAGCATGGAAGACCAACCCAAGAATATTGATGAACTCTGAGGCATGCAAGACTGCTTTCCTAGCTATCCTGATAACTTCATCAATACGTTTTATGAATCCTTGCCAAACCGCATGGATGCAATCCTTCAAGCTCATGGAAGTCATACATATTAAATTAATCTCACAGCACCACTATTTAATTTGCTGACATATTTTAGTATTTGTAGTAAATTGTTCAATTTATGTATAGGCGACAAAACGTTTGTCTTGCCAAAATTGACCTTTCTGTCTTTGTTTAAATAATACATCTTTTTTTAGTGAAACTAATTTATTTTAGTGCATGAAATCATTTGGAGGGTCTTAGCTTTTCATATGAGCTATTTCTTACACCAATTGATTAATTAAAAGTCAGGTTAATAGCAGGTGTTTGTACAAAATAGATAAGCGACAAGACTTTTGTCAGGGACTGTATACTATGACTTTATGTTACATTTTTTGACATACTATACTATGACTTTTTTGGGCGGCTGTGGCTCAGTGGTAGAGTGGTTGCCTGACAATCGGAAGGTTGTTGGTTTGATCCCTGGCCCTGCAGTCGCACGTTGAAGTGGCCTTGGGCAAGACACTGAACCCCGAGTTGCCACCCAGTGCTGCGCATTGGAGTGTGAATGTGTGTGAGTGTCTATCTGATGAGCAGGTGGCACCTTGTACGGCAGCCCCGGCCACAGTGTGTGAATGGTGAATGTTTCCTGCATGATGTAAAAAGCGCTTTGAGTAGTTGTTAAGACTAGAAAAGCGCTATATAAATACAGCACATTTACTTTTTATGACATACTAAACTATTACTTTTTGTTAAATTTTTTAACATATTGAATATGACTTTTTATGACATATGATACTATGACTTTTCATAACACTATACTATGACATTTTTGTCATACTATTCTGTGACATTTTATTACAGTTTTGACATACTATACAATGACTTTTTGACATACTAAACTGTGACTTTTTATTACACTTTTTGACATTTTTTATGACTTTTATGACGTATATACTATGACCTTTGATATAACATACTGCATTATGACTTTTATGACATACAATACATATCTTTAATAACATACTGTACCATACTTCATGAAATATACTACTATGACTTTTATTACATTTCTTGACTAGTGTGTTATGACTTTTTTATGACATACTATACCATGACTTTTTATGAAATACAATATTAGACTTTTTATCACATTTCTTGACAAGTTTATTATGTCTTTTTTATGACATACTATACTGTGATGTTTTGTTACATTTTTTGACACGCTATACTATGATTTTTATGACATACACTAGGACGTTTTTATAACACTTCACTATAACTTTTTTGATATACAATACTATGACTTTTTATTAAATCTTTTGACATAGTATATACTTGACTCTTACAACATACATACTATGACTTTTTGTTACATTTTTGACAATCTATGATTTTGTTACATTTTATGACATACTATACTAGACTTTTTTATACTACACTAGACTTTTTGTTACATTTTGTGACATACTATACTATGACTTTTTATGACATACTATGACTTTTTGTTAAATTTTTTGACATCATACTATGACTTTTTTATGACATACTATACTATACTTTTTGTTACATTTTATGACATACTATGTATGACGTTTTATGACACTATAACACTTTACTATAACTTTTTGATATACAATACTATGACTTTTTATTAATCTTTTGACATAGTATATACTATGACTTTTTTATGACATACAGACTCTGATTTAGTGACACACAATATTGTGACTTTTAATACATTATTTCACAAACTGTAAAATACTATAAATTGTTAATTAAAAAATTAAAAATACTATACTATGACTTGAAGACTAAAAAATACTACACTATAACTTATTATATTTTTTGATTTTTTTGACATAATATGCTATGACTTTTCATGATTTTCATGACATACAATACTTACTTTATTACATTTTTTGACATACTATACTATGAAGAAGTCACAGTATAGTGTTATAATAAAGACATTTTTATAACACTTCACTATGACTTTTGATTACATGTTTCAACGTATTATACTATGACTTTTTTAGGCATACAATACTACAACACACAACACCATGATCTGTTTTACATACAATACTATGACTTGTGATTAGATTTTTTGACATACTATACTATGACTGTTTTATGACACACAATAATGACTTTTTAAAACACACTATACTATGACATTTTTTGACATAGTAATAATACTATTACTTTCTTTTATTGCATTTTTTGACATACTATACTATGATTTTTTTCTGACATACAATACTATTACTTTTTCTGAAACGTAATACAATGCCTTTTGATGACATTTTTTGACATAGTTTACCATGATTGTTTCATGACACAAAATACTGACTTTTTAAAACATACTATACTATGACTTTTTTATGGCATACAATACTACAACACACAATATCATTATTTGTTTTATATACAATACTATGACTTTCCATATAATACTATTACTTTTTTATGACATTTTTTGACATCCTATACTGTTTTTATGACATACAATACTATTACTTTTTCTGAAACACAATGCTATTACTTTTCATTACATGTTTTGACATACTATACTATGACTTTTTTTTAATGACATACAATATTATGACACATAATACCATGAGTTTTTTGACAGACAATACTACGTCTTTTTGACATAAAATATGACTGTTTTATTCAACTTTTTGATACACCATACTGTTAAGCTGACAGTCCAGATTCAGGAGCAGACGCAGAGGAAAGGTTGGTAACAGGAATAGAGTTTTATTGAACAAAAAGGTGATGATGGTGCTTTGAAATCCTCTGGGGCTGAGAGTGGACAGACAGGCAGGACGCTGGTCCAAAAAAACAACAATTTGGCTCACACAGGTAGACTGGGCTTCCAGGACTGAAGTGGGTATCTGGAGCAAAAAACAAACAAAGTCAACAAAGCTCAAAGCAGGAGATACTAGAGGCAGACTATATAACAAAAACCACTTAGGCTGGCTGTAGCGAGGGCTACCACTGTGGGTGAACGGATGATCTGGCAGAGACTGGTTGGAAAGCCGGGGTTTAACAGAGGAGCGGCGATTGCTGGATCTGGCTCAGGTGAATGGGAAGCCACAGATGTCCTGACGAGGAGGGAGAGAGAACCAGGAGCGCCACATCCACTCAGCACAGCACACGACAGACAAAAAACACCATAACAACACTACAACACTAGACACTATACTATGAACGTTTTACATACTATGACCTTTTATTACATTTTTGAACATACTATACTAATTACTTTTTCATGAGATACTATTACTTTTTATATTTTTTTGACATTATACTATGATTTTTTTATAAATACTTTTGACACACTATAGTATGACTTTATTATAACACTATGACTTTTCATGAAACACAATACTATTACTTTTTATTACATTTTTGACATACTATACTATTTTTGTTAAATTTTTATGACATACTATACTATGACAATGAGGATTCTTGGCTTTCTATACTATGATTTTTTATCACTTGTTTTGACTTGCAATACCATGACCTTTAGGACATACAATATCATGACTTTTTGACATACAAAACAATTACTTTTTTATTAATTCTTTTTGACACACCATAACTATGAATTTTATGACATTCAATACCACGACTTTTTGGCATACTACACGTCGGCCAGTGGTGTCAGAGAGGAGGATGCTGTCCAAACGACATGTCATCTTGGACAATGTCTCCCACCCACTCCATGGCTTGTTGCTCAATCACAGGAGCACTTTCAGTGAAAGACTCATTC
>NC_045734.1:7875539-7875859 GCF_008692095.1 Etheostoma spectabile | reverse complement strand
CCACAGAGCGCCACAGGAAGTCATTCCTGCCTGTGGCCATCAAACTTTACAACTCCTCCCTCTGTGTTTGACACACAGACACTTAGTGAGTTTGAAACTGGACAATATTATCTGTTTTTTGCAATAACACAGCTTAAAATTTGTGCAATACTGTGCTGCTACTATCTATTCATTATTACTGTTCACCATTAGAACTCATTTAATTATGTAAATACAGTATCATAAAAATCCTTTAACTATGTAAATGCTGTACATATCTACACTCCTTATATTTCTTCATTTATATTTCTACTCTGATATTTATATACTCTTGCAACTGT
>NC_045734.1:7874564-7875529 GCF_008692095.1 Etheostoma spectabile | reverse complement strand
TTCCCTTCGGGGATCAATAAAGTATTTCTGATTCTGATTCTGATACACTCAGAATACTATACTAAGACTTTTTGTGACACTGAACTATGACCTTTTATGAAATGCAATACACTTTTTATTAAATATGTCTGACATATATTACATATTCTGACACTATACTATGACTTTTCATGAATTATTACTTTTTGTCACAATTATTATTATTGTTATTACAGTTTTTTCTGAATGCTTAGGCGCTAATCGTGATTCTTGTAGCCCAATTTCTAAAACTATTAATACGTATAGCAAAACCACTGCACTGGAGTTGCGAAAACTAAAAGCACAACACGGCATTGCACTGCTAGTTTGCAATTTTGTAACACACATTTTGCAAAACTGTAGGCACAATCACTGCAAACACTCTTTTTTGCAGAACTTAAACAAACTCCTGCTTACACTCAGTACCAAATTTCCAACACACTCCTAGCAAAATTATACACATGTTGGCTATCATTAACACTATTTGCAACGTCTGGCACACTTTCACATGTGAAAACTGTTTTAGATAATTCACTTGCAATCGCCTAAGCACTATACATAAGCCACAGGTAAGCGTCTGTGTGGGTACAATGGAGGGAGCAGTAGAGTGAGAAGAGTGAGAATCAGAGGAGGCCAAGAGAGGACGTGGAGTTGAAGAAGCAAGAGGGTAGTAGGAATTTAGAGGAAGAGGACAAGGGGAGCAAGAAGAGGGCGAGTGGGGGGAGAGGAGGACGGGTGGAAGAAGAGTAAGAAATAGAATAACTGATGACATCAGCGCTACAATAGTGGACCATGTCATCAACCATGGGATGACCCTGAGGGAAGCTGGCCAACTGGTTCAGCCTAATTTGAGCCGCTACACTGTGGCAAGCATCATTAGGACATTTCAAAATGAGAATCGGTAAGTACTTTGTAGCACTGCCATACTCTAATGAGAAACACAACAG
>NC_045734.1:7858491-7874539 GCF_008692095.1 Etheostoma spectabile | reverse complement strand
AAGGTAAGGAGTTTGATCCGAGAGAGGAAGCAGGAAGAAAAGGCCAATGGACTGTAATCTCGGCTGGGCAAAGCGTACCCCCAAAAGGTGCGCACGTTACACTGTAGCCATTCTCTTCATCCGGACTTTCCATAATGATATTAGTTAAGAAATCTCTCTCTCATTAGAATATGCAGTACTGCACAGTATTTCCACTTTTATTCCTTCACATATTTACGTAATTTACTATTTGTTTGGCAGAACACACATGTGTCCGGAACCTTCTCTGTCTCTTTACAGGAAACTGACTCATGAAATATGTCTAGAATGCCCGACACACCTCCACGGTAATACAAAGAACCAATGACATAATTTCAAAATCATTGATAGGTGACTTCTCAACACTGGTCCGTGGTCGGTTGTGCCATCTCTCATGATGAAGCAGGCCTCGTACATGGGCCAGTTGACGCAATTCAGAAAGAGTCACAAATTGCGATAATTAACTACAACAAATGATTTTGGTAACAACGGAAGTTTCCATCGGCCTGCCTGGTTCTCACTGTTCACCTCTGCCCCCCCGCACCCAGCGCTTTTTAGTTGGGTTATCTCCCTCCATATTCTCCGAAGCCCTCCTATTGAGTTCTGAAACCCCCGTTCATCCAGAAATCTACATGGTTTAACTATGTAAGGACTACAACCCACTTCACGGGCCTCAACATCTACTGGTTCTATGTAATGGACTACACACCCCAACGTTCACCAAAATCGACTGTTACTATGTAAGTACTAGCCAACCTCCACGTTCACCAAATCTACGGGTTACTATGTAAAGACCTCACAACCCCACGTCAACAATCTAGGGCCTATGTCAGGAACACAAACAGGAGGTAAAAACAGCTGAAGCTGAAGACCCTAACGAGGCGGTTTGGGCGGTGGTGGGGTGGGTGGCGGGTGTCCCGCGGGGTGATTAAATCACGAACGCGCGCGCTCATTGAGGATCTGGGAGGTCTAAAGTAAAAGAAAGGAACAGGATGACAGAGTTTGACTTAGGTATGAGTGACTGGTATTCAGGAAAAAAGGGATTTTGTAAGAAGCTAAAGAGGACGAGTTGAAGACTATCAGAAAATGCGATACATAAAGAAGAATTTATGAAATGTTCTCCAGGGTTTGCACAGAAAGGCGAGGACGGAAAAGACTAAAAGAAAAACGACCTGCGAATTTAAAAATCATGAACGGCAAAAAGGTTGGCTGATAAAACGCAAAAATATGGGGGCAGTGGGATAGGGAAAAAAAAGGGGGTGGGGAGTTTGAAAAAAGAAAAAAAAAGAGGGGGGAGGTTAAAGGGGTAGGGGGGGGGGTAAAAGCATGAGAATCGGAAGCGGCAAAAGCTCCAGCAAAGAAACACAATACGTGTTAGGTCGTTTCCAAACTTTATTAAGGTTCTACGTTAGTATGCAAGCAGCTGTGGCCCTTCAAGGAGGTATTTTTTTGAGCATGTGGTTGAATTGATTTTCCTTAAAGTCTATGAGTATTTGCACCGTGCTATTTTGCAGAGGGGAAGGGATGAAAAGGGTGGTAAGACAGAGGTGGCATGGATGGTGGGGGATAATGGTGGGGGGGGGGGGAAATCCCTACTGGCGGCGCTGACTCGGAAAGAGACGAAAAAAAGTAGCGTAGAATGAAGGAAAGAGAATAATAGAACGGGAAAAGAAGGCTGTGGGCATGGGCAGACTTACGAGAGCGAAGGGGAAAAGTTGTGACAAGTAGAACAAAAGAAGGAAGGGGAAGGGGGCGGGGATAGGAAAAGGGGAAAAAGGGGAGGGAGGGGGAAGGGCCCGTGAACGCGAAAGCTCGAGGAAGAGGGTGAAAAAAAACAAAAGGAGGCTTGAAGAAGGCTTAAAAGGGGAGATGAAGAAGGCAAGCTGTGAAAGGAAGAAGGAACTCGGACCGGAAACACAAAAAGCACTAGTGCCCAAATACGGGAGAGGGGAAAGTCAAGAAAAATGAGGGGAACCCGGGAAAGAGTGGACGGGAGGAACGTGAAGTTAAAGAAGGAGGGGTGAGTGAGAAAGATACGGTGATGATGGATGTGAGGTGTGGACTTCCGCGTAGAACTATTTGTTATTGATCGGATAAGTCCAAAAAGAGCCAGTGTCTTAGTGCAGCTGGGAATTAGGTACGCGATGTATCCGACATGGTGACTGAAGTGTAGGGTAGTTTAAAGTAAGGTTTTAGGGGGTGCCCATGCTGAATGAGGGAAAGGGAGGTGCTGGGCTGGAAGAGCCAGGAAAAGCGTGGGAGTCGCGAAAAAGCAGCGGTAATGGAAGGTGGGAGAGATGGATGGCAGCCAAAAAGAACAGGGGCCCGGACCCGAAAGGAGAATGGGCGGCAGGCCCGGCAAGGCACAGAGGGGGCAAAGGCGAGGGGACGATTCCGGACGCCCACGAACAAAGAAAAAAGGACAAAAAACCGCAAGACGGAGTCGAAACACAGCGGACCGGGGGAGAGTATGCGAATAAATAGACATCTGAATAGAAGGAAGAGATGCCTATATGATGAAAGAAAAGGACCTGGAGGGGTCTTAAGGATTAAACATCAGGGGATCACGATCGCACAATAAGTATGAAAGAAAAAAAAAGTGAAAAAAGAGAAAAAGGGAAAACTCCAGATATGTGGGGGAAGGGATCAGGAAGGTAGTGGGCCATAAAAGACGGTTAATTGATCTAGGGCGCAAAAGCATGGGGAAGGGGGGAAACCGGGAAAGGAGGAGAGGGATCCCCTGAAAGATTTGATGTTTGATCCTCAGTCCACAAGGTGGTTAAGAATGATGAAAAAGATAAGCAGGACAGGGAGGGGAACGAGGAGTCGAGAAGAGGGCAGGAGCGTGATCGTTAAGAGAGCTAGGACACAAAAATGAGTTGCAGGGGGGGGGGAATACGTCTGCGTAAGTCTGAAGGGGAAGATGAGTAAAGGCGAGGGGTAAGTAAGGGAGGCCACGTGTACACGCGGGGGGGGGGAAAAGAGGGAGAAAGATAGAAAAAAGGGAAGGGGGAAAGAAAAGACAAGCAGCGGATAGGGCTCAGGCCAGGGATGAAGCTTAAAGGGACGTGCAGTAGGGGGGGGGGGCACGTAAGGAGAGACTAGGCAGAAAAAAAAAACTAATAAGATAGACACATACCGGGGTCGTCCTAAAGAATACGAAGGGTATGGCGTGAGCGGGGGGAGGAAAAGAAAGGGGGAGGGAAAAAGGGAGAGAAGGGGGGGAGAAAAAAGCCGGGGTTATGTCCAAGCAAAGTGAGGCGTCTGAGGGTAAAGGCAAACCGGGCGGGGGCGAAAATGAAGGGAACGACAAATAGGCTTGCAATGGCGGGGGGCGGGAGGTGAAGCCGTGGTGATGCTCAAAAGAAGCAAAAAAAAAAAATTGATCTGGGTGGTGAAAAGTGTCTCCGGCGAAGAGAGGGGGGAGTCCGGCGCAGGTACGAAAAGTGTCATGATGCCAAAATGAAACAGGAAACATAGGGGGGAAGAGGGAGAAGGGAAGGGAAATCGCAGAAGCAAGAAACAGACGTCAGTGCGTGGAAGTGGGTAACAACAGAACAACAAAACAACAGACAGGATGGAGCTGGCGTCCGAAACAAACACGTAAACTAGTAAAATCAGTAAGTGTGATACAAGATCGAGGCACGAATCTGTTGGTAGGGAAGCAGTTGAAGGACCCATAATTAACCCATATTGGGATGCACTTGTTGGGGGAGTGTGTTGGTGGGTGTAAATTTGCAAAGTCGTTAAATTGTTCATTGTTAGGATGTGTGTTGGGATTGGTGTGTAATTGGAATAATTATAAAATAGTTTTAGTTATCCAACCTGGTGCAGTCTGTTGTAACAAAAAGCACAAGTCGGGGTTTTTGGTGGGATGGGGGGGGGAGGGGGGGGGAGGGGGGGGGGGGGGGGGGGGGGATGGTTGAGTGATTAGAGGCCTCGGGTTGTTGTGACACTCAAAGGGGGGGGGGGGGACGGAAGGGGGGGAAAAAAAAAAGGGAAGAACGGAAGGAGGGAACGTGGAGGAAGGCAGGAAAAAGGAGGATGAGAGAATGTAACACACATATAAAAGTGAGGGACACAAAAAGACAAAAATTGAGGGGTGTAACCTATAGTGGGGGTAGAAAAGAGTAGTTAATGGAGGGAAGGTGATGGAGTGAGAATGCACGAGAGAAGAAAAAACCAAAAATAAAACAGTGGAAGGTATAATGGAAAGGGAATATAATACAAAACAAGCGAAGGAGGAGTACAAACTCGTTAAGGGAAGATGGGAATAGAAAGTAATGGCCGAAGGTGGACCAACAATCATCAAGAAGGGAAAGAAAAAGAAAAAAGGGGTGATGCGGGGAAAGGGGAAGGGGTTTCCAGAAAAATGGTAGATGGGACTTATGGTAAACTTAATCATTCTCAACAAAAGCAGATGTGGGACTGAATCATAATTGATAGTCAGAGAGTGTGTTAAGTGAAAAGAGGAATGTGCCTCAGTGAGAAAACTAGTGGATAAAAACTGGGGTAAAGTGGAATGGTGAGGAGAAAAGGAAGTAGTGGATGGAATATGGGTCAAAAGGCGAAATAACTGGGCAAATGTGAGAAATGTGGGGGTAAGGGAGAAAGGCGAAGGATAAGAGATGGAAGATTAGCAACGTGCAAATGGAAGTCAGGGAAGAAACTGGGGGGGGATAGAGAGGGTCAGGAGAAATGGTGAGGGAGGAGGGGCGAGAAAGGGAAAGGTAAAGGTAAAGGGAAGGGGGAGAAAAGGTAGAGAACATCTAATAAGGTACAGTGAAAAGTAGAAAAAGAAAAGGAAGGGAGAAGAAAATCCTATAGATGAAGATCGAGTGGGTGGGGGGAAAAATAAATCAAGAGAGGGTGGTGAAAGGGAAGGGGAAGAGGGAAAGGACAAAGGTACTAAAAGATGAGAACATGGTGATTGCCAATAATGCAATAAGACTGCACGAAATACAGCAGCGCATAATTGATAATGACACCATCTTTCAAAATATACACAGTGTAAGCATTTCTGCACTAAGTCGTGTACTTGCGCGCCACAGAATAAGAATGAAGCAAATTTACACAGTTCCTTTCGAGAGAAACACAGAACGTGTAAAGCAACTGCGATATGACTATGTGCAGGTAAGCTATAGTGTCATTGGTTCTGAATTTGGAAGTGCATACTGTAGTGCTGTGCATGGGCCTGATATGATGCATTTGTTTTGTCTTGTCCAGAGAGTGATGGAACTAGAAGCAGATGCCATGGGACATGAGCTACTTTTTGTAGATGAGGCCGGTTTTGACCTCAGTAAAACCAGGAGACGTGGCAGGAACATTATTGGACACCGTGCCATCATCAATGTCCCAGGACAACGTGGTGGTAACATAACCATGTGTGCAGCTATAAGCCAAAATGGTGTTGTTCACCATCATGCAACCATAGGCCCATACAACACTGCACACATCATTGCATTCCTGGACACCTTACATGACATGCTCACTGTTCAGAGACCAGAGCATACCCGATATGTCATCATATGGGACAATGTTAGTTTCCATAGGGCTGCTTTGGTCCGCAACTGGTTTACAGACCACCCATTCTTCATGGCACTCAACCTCCCTCCATACTCTCCATTCTTAAATCCCATCGAGGAGTTCTTCTCTGCCTGGCGCTGGAAAGTGTACGACCGTCATCCTCATCAACAGGTAGCCCTTTTACAGGCAATGGAGGAGGCATGTGGAGATATTGACCAGGCATCATGTCAGGCCTGGATACGGCATTCAAGGAGATATTTTCCCCGGTGCCTTGGACTGGAGGATATCGCATGCCATGTGGACGAAAGTTTGTGGCGGACCCAGAAAGACAACATGATGTAGGCTGATTGTTTTTTTGTTTTTGTGAAATTACTATTTGTGTTCTGACTTTGTTTTGGTTTTGTTGTGAGTGTGAATAAACACCATACTTGAAGTGTGATCCTTGTATGTTTACATGACACTATGACAAAAGTATGACCTCAAATGACATCTGTACACAGAGAAAGAGAAAGCCAGAGTGTTTGTATTATACCATCAGTGTGTAGTGATGATGGCTTGGTTTACTGTTTGATACGAAAACACCATTTTTACGAAGGTGTGAAGAGTTAATCTAGCTGGGTGGCTTTGCAAGAGAACTACAATGTTTTGATAATGGGTGAAAGGTTTTCTTATTTGTGTGTAGACTTTTGCAAAAATAGCCAATAGTTACAAAAAATGTGCTTAAGCAATCAGACAAAACTGTAATACTTCAACATCTTCAATAAAAAGGACAGGACACACAATACCATGACATTTAAAAAAAACATAAAATACTTTTACTTTTAGATGTACAATATTATGACTTTTTTGTGATTTTCTTTGTCATTCTCTACTGTGTCTTTTTATGACATCCTATACTATGACTTTTTGTTTATATATTTCAACATTCCATTCTAGAACATTTATGATATGCTTTACTATGACTTTTTATTTGTTTTGACATGCCATTCTATTACATTTTTAAAATACCATACTGACCTTTTATGACATACAATACTACGACACACAATGCCCTGACATTATTTTTACATAAAACACTGACTTTTTGAAGATAATTTTTTGGGAATTTTCAGCTTTTCTTCGTGACAGGACAGATGAAGACATGAAAGGGGAGAATAACGGGGAATGACATGCAGCAAAGGGCCGCAGGACAGAGTCAAACCCGGTTCTACTATGACTTTCATGAAATACTATGACTTTTTATGACATACTATACTACAACGTTCATGACTTACAATACCATGACTTTGTATTACGGTAAAATTGCTGATTTACTGTTAAGAATGTGGAGTGGCGAAGAGTTATTTAAATATATGCAAAGGGTGTAAAAAAATTACATTTAAATTCAGGACTCTTGCACATACCCTGTAAATACATTTTGGGGTTTTGTACATTTGAAGACATTACTTCCTATGGGAAATTGGGGTGTTTTCCCCTATTTACTGATATTTTATAGACAAAACAATTAATGGATGAACTGGGGAAAATAATCTGAAGTAAATTCAAAATATAACCATCTTACATGGTAAAAATTACAGAAACAGAAACACAAGTAAAACCTTAAATTTGGGAATAATTTTATTAACCATCTTTAAAAAAACAAAACAAAAAGTCATCCACAAGGTACATTTGTCAGTATCAGTGTGTAAAACGGTCAGTGATTATGTGGTGAGACAGTAACTAACTAACCTGGTTCAACGTTTTGACATGGACCTGGATTCAAAGACAGAACCTAATGAAGAAGGCCTAAATGTTGAGCGGATTTGAGAATTTTAACTAAAGATTGTAACCATATTTTGCATTAATTGAATTACACACAAGCCTTTATCTCAGGGGTTCCTATGCCCATGTTGAGATCACTGATGGACTCACTATGCAACTAACACATCGGGACAACATTTACCAGTTTGATTCACTTTTGTACATTTTCCTTATTACAGAAAAAAACAATCAAAACATTCAGTATTTTCAAAGCTGAAAACCAAAACACAAATATAAAGATAAACTTTGGCTCATGTGATTTGATAGCTGTGCAAACAGTTAAAAGGAATAAATTCTACTTATGTCCCAAGATCAGCGAAGCTTGTCTTTATCACAGCTTCTCCATGCAGATAGGCATTAACAAACTGATCAAGGTTCAGTGGATGCAGCGTTACCAGGGCATGCAGGGATTGGGGCAGTCGCGGATATACGACTCCAGTTTTCCCTCAGACACTTGCATCAGTGTTGTGTATGTAGTCAACTGTGAAGAACAGCAAGAAAACGTTATTTACACTGAACAAATCCAACTTGCTTTTAATAAATAAATAAATAAATAAATAAATAAATAAATAAATACTTCCATTGAAAGACTCACCTTGTTTAGCACTGGTTTGGTGGAGAGGACATCATACATGGTCTTCAGTGTAATATTCTGGAAAAAAAAGAACAAATCAATGGTGTCTTAGCACTTTGAGAAAAACAGGAATGTAACTTGTCACACTTGTATTTCAGACCTTAAAAAAAATAAAAATAAATAAAAATCACATGACTGGCATTATTGAGCTTAAACTATACAAGCAAACATTCACATCCTCTAAATCAGAGACAGATATTTGTCCATTTCTGTCTAGGAAGCGGCTGTCGTCAGCCAGCGGTGTAATGCAACTATGCCCAATTTTTTTTCTTTTCTTCTTTTTTTGGTACTTCTACTTTACTTGAGTATTTCCATATGATTTTACTTCATACTTCTACTCCACACCAGCTACCAGTTAGTTTTTAAATATTCAGATTAATACAAAAATATAACTTATATTTAACACCAATCATCTACTAAATTATAATGGATTATAGTTTATGGTACCTGACAGTGAAGTCATTAAAATTAGCACCACCATTACCCACTCCAACATTAGTGATGCATATTTATTAATGTGTCAATAAGTATGATCCAAAAATATATTTATGGTTCTGAACTGGGCCTTTCTGCACTTTGAGTATTTACTTTTGGTATTTAGAAGTATGTTTTATTGCAAATGTACTTTTACTTGAATACAATTGTGAATGCAGGACTTTCACTTGTAACAGAGTATTTATACAATGTGGGAATTGCGACTTTTACTAAAGTAAAAGATCTGAATACTTAATCCACATCTGTCTCAGTACTTACTGTCTGTGTGGTCTGGTTCATGCACCTCATGGCAGGAGTTCTGCGATCATCCAGGAACAAAGGCTCCTTCCAATGATCGTAGTTTGTCTCCAGGACATACCAGCGGCCCAGATTCAGGTCAATCCTGAAATAAAACAATTCAATAAAGAAAAACCTCAACATGTGACACTAAGCACCTGATTTGTTAAAGACGATCTGAAACTAATGTCGTCATCGGTTAGTTGAACAAGTAATGTTTTAACAGGAAACACGAGAAAAGCTGAGTCATGATGACACTGGCACAAAAAAGGTCAGTTAGGCACAACTCAACATATATCACTCCTATGTTTCATTGTAATTTTAAAGGTTATACAGTGTTTGAGGTTTGCTCAGGACTGTCTGATACATCACCAATTGTAGTCCAAATATACGTGGTGATTAAGCATTTAAAAATTAAAAAAAACAAGCAGTATTGTTGACATTAAATGCTAAATAAGCTCTAGTACTTACTCCAAGAGATCGATGCTGAGCAGTCTGGATCGTGTGATGATGCAGCCCTGGCCGGTCTGGTTTCCTCCGAGGATGAAGTAAGCTGGGGCCAGCAGCTTGGTCTGAGACAGGCGACTTTTGGCTTCCTCATAGCTGGTGAGAAGGGGACAAGACTCATTGTTGGTACAGAGACATCGTCGCTGGACACGGAGAGGCAGCATTGAGTAATTATGCACCACAAACCTGGATCCAGAAAAAAAACTGAAGTCTGCTTCAACTCTCAGTTCTTTTAAAAATCAAAGCTGCAAAATCATGTTTGCTTCGGCCTTTTCTCATTTAACGTGGGACTGTGCATTCAGATATTACACCGCAATGTTTGTACACTGTAGTCTCTTTTTCCAAGTCATATTTCTTTTTATATTGCCTTGTGTTTCGCAATAATGTTTCATGTCTCAGGGAAACCATTAGAATTGCCTTGTTGAACTGCAATATATATAAAGAAACCTTGAAATTGAGAGGCATTTTATTTTTCAGGATGCTAAGACCCTGTGGAGCTTTCATTGTAATAAACTGTTGTTTTCCTTCACATTTGTTCGTCAGCAAATTGTATCGTCTGAGTCCTTAATACCTAACAAACATCTTCAATGCATTTTCTAAACAATTAAAAAACACATTTGCAAAGCTTTTTCATATTCTTTTGAAACCTGCATTCTGTACATTAGCTTATGTCCTTCTTCTCTCATACTGGCACACTGCAAAGTTTTACAGCACATCACTGCCATTAGACAGATACACATGGCTGTCCTCAACAAAAAAGTGCATCACATCATCGCTGCGTTTGTGTTGTGCGTGCGTTAGAGCTGTAGTCGGGGCTTAAAAGTTAGGCCAGACAAGGCCCGAGTCCAACAAGTACATTTTGATTGACAGCTTTTTAACAGCCCAAACCTGTTTATAGCCTGACAATGGCAGGTGTTGAACAGCGTTGATCGAGCTGCCTTATCAGAGACAAATTCCCTGTCGTTTTGCTGTCGGACTTTAACGGAGTGTCGCATCTTTTGCATTTCACAAAAACCACTGGCTCATTATTCTCATTTTGCACATGGTCAAAGGTTTTCCACACCTCAGACTTTGCTTTCTTTGCCGTTGCAACCAAAATCACCAGAGGGCAGCCTCCGTTTCAGCATCCATTTTCACGCAAATCGAAACGCATCACCTGGCCGATCATTTATCGCGCAACCCAGAGTGCAAGCCCGAGCCTGGCCCGAACCCGCCAGGTCCGGTCGGGTTCAGGAAAGGATCTTCATCGTGTCCCTGTATAAACGCAGCTAAAACACAACATACAAATAATAGAGGGACCTGTTTACCAGTGGCAAACATCTCCGCAATGTACCTTAAACATCAAAAGAGGAATAAATACCTGTTTGCATTCTCTAGGACTGAGCGAGTGAGGAAGCTCATCCACATCCCATCTCTCTTCCCCAAGATCCACTCCAGGATTCCTGCATGTGAACAGATTGAGATGACGACAAGCGGTCACAAAACAAAGACCTCAACTCGAATGCCTACAGAAATCGTGCTGAGCAAAACTAACTCTCTCACCAATGTAACCTCCATCGAGACTAAAGCGCTCATTCATGGTCAGAGTGAACATGTGCTACATGGGAGAAAGAAGAAACATCTTTTAAATCTTTCTTACATACAGAACTGTGAAAGACGCATACACAGCTCAACAGCTGGCATGGGTGTGAAATCATTTTTTATGATAATTGAATTGAGTTATAATACATCATGACTTACAGGCTTGACGCCAGTCAGCATGCCAACATATCCAGCAAAGTTTGTAGACTTGAAGACGGTCTGATTATTTCTCTTGAAGTCGAGGTTCACAACCAGAGGCTTCAGCTTCTCACTAATGATCCATGACTTGTTTTTCACATCCCAGCTGTGAAAAAGGACAAGTCCATGTCATGTTAGTTTATTGCATGTGAGTCAAGACTATCAAGCTAAAAATAATAATAATAAGATTTTGAAGGGATTTCTTACCCCATAAATAATCCAAAATCCAGATTTCTACCATGAATGAGGTTACCTGTAAGTGTGCAAAGCCCAAAAGGCATTTTAGTACTGATATAGAATTATTTTTTAAGTTAATTAACAAATCAGATTCTGTTTGATGACTCACCTTTATTGTCTTCTGCAATAACTGATGTGCACACAGTGAACACCTCGTAGAAGATGTTGAACAAGACAACTTCACCTAAATTATAAAAGATGAAGAAGAAAAAAAAAAAAACGACAGGAGGTCAATGAAACTTGTTTTTAAAACAGTTACCATATAAGGAATTTGTGTTTTCTTACCAAGAGGAATCTCTGAAACAGCTGCAATTCCTTTGATTTCCTCACCAAAAGGGCTTGGAAGAGTGTCCACCATCAGAGGCTGCAGACCATTATGAAAACACACTGCAGTCATACAGCTTTCATTGACAATAACAAGATATGGCAGATATTTTATGGAACTCATATTTCAGAGAGAGATAAATGGCACTCACCAGCGTAATGTCAACCAGCTCTATCAGCCTTCCACTGGGCACAAACGCATTAGCCAAGTCTCGGATGGCCTGGATCATGTTGACCAGCTTCAAAGAAAGAGATCATAGAGTCAAAAAAAACAAACGGGGGGGGCATTTCTGTGAGACTAACTGAAAGTACTTGACAGGGTTCTTACATCAGTTTTTTTGGCAGTGATTATATCGGTCCATCTCTTGCGAGGCGGTAAGTCGAGGTCCACTGTGTACCAACCGACAGCTCCTCTGAACCTGGGTAGAAAGGGTAAACGGTAACACTCCTCAAGCATAACAATGCAAATGACAACATCCTATTCACAACGTCACTGACTAGAAATGAGTTATGTTTATGTGTTTTGAATTAACTTGAAATGCAGCAGCTGAGGCCATGCAGTCTATTTTAATGTCACAAGTTAGTCCTAGTAAGTAGATAATAAATGAATCCCCACAAAGTTCAATAATTTTAACCATTCATCAAGCAAAAATCCCCCAGATTGTCTGGCTCCAGCTTCTTAAATGTGAAAATGTCATGCATTTCTCCATTTTATGTCAGAAAACATTTAATATCACTGTATCTTGGACTAAATGTCAAATAAAATAAGCATATTTTTACAGACTGAACAATGAATTAATAAATGAAAAATAATTTATAGGTTGATCAATCGTTAAAGGGAATGTTGCAGCACTAGTTATTTATTAAAAATACTTAGGGCATCAGCAGAACAAGGTCCTTACGCTATGCTGCCTTCTAGTGCTGTTGGAAATGGGAATTTATATTTCATGCAACATCCCAAAGAATATTTGCATTCATAAAATATGCCTCTAACATAGCCCACCGTATCTGACTTTCATGTTTATTATTTCCTGTTAACAGACTTGCAGATTTTAAAAAAGGAAAACAAAAAACTATTTCTTGTCAAGGGAATTGCACTTCCATAAATTTGGGGGCTGTGAAAGAGACAGATTAATAATGAATACTCAAAAATCAGTACAGCAGAGCAGAGGCCGATATATTCTGTTTTTTGGGCCCCATTCCAAAAACACTAAATCATACAATTTCCCTATAACGCAACAGTGTATTTTTGTTACACCTACGCCTTTTAAAATCCAAGCCCCCCGTTTTAAATGTATTTCTGTTACAAAACTGTTCTCATGAAGCCCGTTGGAGATACATCTCACAACTTTTATCAGTTTCCATTATACGCCAATTACATTTTAGATTATTTGTTTACTATAATAGAAATAGTGGAAATGCCTGGGAAATTCTCAGTACCCAAGTTAATATCTTAAAACAACTAACAATCCAAAGTTATTTAGTTTGTGACAGAGAAGAAAATAGTCAATCTTTCTGTTTAATAAGTTGAAACCAGCGTAACTTTTCATTGATAAATGACTTAAATTATCAATGCATTATGTATAATACAATACATAATCAAGAGTTGCTGAAGACATTCTACTTGTTGTCACAGCGATAACTGTTGTCACAGAAATCATTGTTGTCACAGAGATCACTGTGATGTGTTCATGTCCTTGATTAATTGTTCAACATCAGTTGATAAAATATTCCTAAATGTCCCAATCTTTACTATCTACTATGTTCATTCAATTTTTTTTCTTTTGAACGGACCAAACGCTTGTGCATTTTAATGTTAAGATTTACGAGGAGCAAGTGAAGGTTGCAGAGCTCAGTTACAAAACACATCATCATACACTACTGCCGTAACTCGTTAAACAGGGACTTTTACAGACTAATGTTACTTACGTGGGACCGTTTGGTGGATACATTTCTGTCCGACATTCTTCTGTGTACTGTAAATTAATACATTCAAAAGGTTTAAGTGTAACTTCAGAGTAAAAACATCAATACATCTCACTCCAATTTGATAACACGCTCAGGCACAGCTAAATGATTGGCAGGAATGCCGCTTACCGGTGGGATGAACTGGGTCGATGTGACGGAAAACAAAGCCGCTAAAACGAGGAAAACACAGTGGCCCATTTTTGAAGAATTTCACCCAGACTGCTGCTCGTCCAGCGGCGGTTAACACATGAAGTTTACTGCGGAAGCTGCTACTGTTTATCTCGTGAGTTGTGACAGTCACATGCCTTTTATGCAAGAGAGGGCAAACCGGAAGCTCTTAAAGGGACATAAAACACCTTGTGTAAAAATACACCAGTGGTTATTCACATACGTTTTGGACTACATTGAAAACTTAACAATTTCGTTGACTTTGTTTGCCATAAAAGCGAGAGCCTCAGAGAAAAAGTATAATAAGTGATACAAAACACCCCTCGAAACTGATCGCCAGTGGTGTTTTCCATGCGGAAGTGAAAATGAATAACAACACCACCCATATGATTAATTTCTTTAACTGTCTGTGTGTTGATTGCCATCAAAGGGGTTATGATTAAAAGGCAAACCTCTTTGTTGCAGTTGTTTTTCTACTGTGATCTATTAAAATACTGTCTATGCATTTGTTTCCCTTCATTTTGCTTCACACAGTTACATTTGGTTAAATAATAAAGCATACACTATGTGATCAAATGATTTTACACAAATTGGTTGAGCAAGTAAAAAACAATTCAATAATCTATAATTAAAGATTGTAGATTAATCACAGACATTAATACTGGACGTATACTGTGTCACGCTGTGATCAACCAGATATATTGTACTATATACTCAACTAAATAGTATATACTGTAAATACAAACTAGTGTTGGAAACTTACTGTAAAAGGTAGGAAAGCAACTAAGTACTGTACATTTACCATGGAGCAGTACTTTACTTTATGCTTCTATTGCACATACAACTTAAAGGAAACATTTTACTCCACTAAATTTATTTGACAGCTTGAGTTACAAGTTACTCATTATTTTTAGACTGAGGTGACAAAAAAGAATTGTGTCTCGTCAGGGACCCTGGTCACGTTTGGATGTCGGAGTTGTTGCCAAGAGCCTGGTTCTGCCTGAGGTTTGTGCCTGTTTAAAGGAAGCTTTTCCTCGCCACTGGTGCACCAAATGCATGCTCTTGGGGGGAATTGTTGTGTGGTCTAGACCTAGTAAAGTATCCTGAGACAACTTTTGTTATGAATTTACAATATAAATAATATTGAATTGACAAATTAGATGGTTTCATTTTAATAACAGTTTTATGCTCAACTAGGTCAAATAATTCAGCACAAATCTGAGAAGAGAATACAAATTTGTGTAGCAGTCTTTGTTTTTTCTTCTCCCTTCCCATTGAGCCCTACAGATTTATCTTGTGACCCGTTGGAGGTCCAGGTTGGGAACCACTAAACAAAACTACCAAAACTGTATATAAAGTATACAGTATTAACAAACTAACAATGTAATATATAACACATCAGTCACATGGGCAGTCTGAAGAATGAGTGTTTTTTCTTTTGATCTTTTAGGTTGTTTTGCTGACAATACTTTTACAAAATTTTGAATTGACTTGATCTATAAACCAAAGGTTTAACAAACAGTTGCTAAATAAACATGGTGGTTAATTATTTACACAACATAGGCAAATGGGGTCATCTGATTACTGTACATGTCAGCATTCAGATTAATTCAATTGGCTGGGAACAACACACAAACACCAACCAAACTGACATGACCATGTCATTTTATTCAAAATATACGTACATGTTTAAAAAAAAAACTTCATTCAATGTCAGATCAAATGGCTATCCATAAAATCAAGACATTTACAAAGACATGGCAGTAATCTACAAAGTTGAGTCTTCACTTGCAATACCTGTCTGCTTTCATTTTGCTTCTCCTGCAAAGAAAAGAAAGGCATGTCACATTTAGGGTTACAGTGTATCTGTGCAATCAATCTATTTTCTATTATTAAATTCAACGTCTACGCCCAGAATGTAAATATTTCAAATTAAAAAAAAATAATAACAAAAAACTGAGGCATGTTTTCGTTTTTACAGTGGGGGGGAACAAGTATTTGATACACTTCCGATTTTGCAGGTTTTCCTACTTACAAAGCATGTAGAGGTCTGTAATTTTTTTTATCATAGGTACACTTCAACTGTGAGAGATGGAATCTAAAACCAAAATCCACAAAATCATATTGTATGATTTTTAAATAATTAATTTGCATTTTATTTCATGACATAAGTATTTGATCACCCACCAACCAGTAAGAATTCCGTCTCTCACAGACCCGTTAGTTTTTCTTCAAGAAGCCCTCCTGTTCTCCACTCATTCCATGTACTAATGTACCACACACTCAAACAAACTCCAACCTCTCCACAATGGCCAA
>NC_045734.1:7858341-7858481 GCF_008692095.1 Etheostoma spectabile | reverse complement strand
CTGTGGAAGGACATCAGGGATAAAATTGTAGGACTGCACAAGGCTGGCATGGGCTCAGGACAATAGGCAAGCAGCTTGGTGAGAAGGCGAGAACTGTTGGTGCAATTATTAGAAACGGAAGAAGTTCAAGATGACGGTCA
>NC_045734.1:7857720-7858331 GCF_008692095.1 Etheostoma spectabile | reverse complement strand
GTCTGGGGCTCCATGCAAGATCTCATCTTGTGGGGTATCAATGATCATGAGGAAGATGAGGGATTAGCCCAGAACTCCACGGCAGGACCTGGTCAATGACCGGAAGAAAGCTGGGACCACAGTCTCAAAGAAAACCATTAGCAACACTTTACGCCGTCATGGATTAAAATCCTGCCTATTTTTTGTCTAAACTCCACTTGCTGTGTTTGGAGGTAGAAGAAGGATGACTACAACCCCCAGAACACCATCCCAACCGTGAAGCACGGAAGTGAAAACATTATTCTTTGGGAATGATTTTCTGCAAAGGGGACAAGACGACTACACCGTATTGAGGGGTAGATGGATGGAGCCATGTATCGCGAGCTCTTGGCCAACAACCTCCTTCCCTCAGTAAGAGCATTGAAGATGGGTCGGGGCTGGGTCTTCCAGCATGACAACGACCCGAAACACAGCCAGGGCCACTAAGGAGTTCTTAAGAAGCATCTCGAGGTCGTGGAGTGGCCTAACCAGTCTCCAGACCTGAACCCAATAGAAATTCTTTGGCGGGAGCTGGAAGTCCGACTGCCCAGCGACAGCCCCGAAACCTGAAGGATCTGGAGAAGGTCTGTATG
>NC_045734.1:7857037-7857710 GCF_008692095.1 Etheostoma spectabile | reverse complement strand
CCAAAATCCCTGCTGCAGTGTGTGCAGACCTGGTCAAGAACTACAGGAAATGTATGATCTCTGTAATTACAAAGGTTTCTGTGCAAAATATTATCTTCTGCTTTTTCTGCTTTTCAAATGAATTAACTTTTTAAAAAAATCATACAATGTGATTTTTCTAGACTTTGCTTTTAGATTCCGTCTCCCACAGTTGAAGTGTACCTATGATAAAAATAAAGACCTCAGAAATTACAGACCTAAACATGCTTTGTAAGTAGGAAAACCTGCAAAATCAGTAGTTTATCAAATACTTATAGTTCTCCCACTGTATAAATACATTAACTGTAGTGAAATAAATAACTGATAATTAGCGTTTTAATACCTTGTTGCAGCGTCAGACATGCAGCTAAGTTTCTGTTAACCATGTTTATGTTGCCAGGTGTGAGATAATAATGTGCATCAATTATCACATTTCCTACTTATTAGTGCTAAAATGATGTGAATATTTCTCAATCTGTCAATCTGTGAGCTTTCACTGGTACAAATAACACATCTAATGCTGCAAATTAAACAAAAATGAATGGCGGCTGGTCCAATTGCAGTGGGAGTGTTATGCTTTTATGCAACATTTGTGTGTGTCTACCAGAGATGGGAAGTAACGAAGTACAACTACTTTGTTACTGTACTCAAGTAG
>NC_045734.1:7856581-7857027 GCF_008692095.1 Etheostoma spectabile | reverse complement strand
ATATTTTTACTTTACTATTTATTTTTTTGGCGACTTTTCACTTTTTTTCCTTACATTTTAACACATATCGGTACTTTCTACTCCTTACCTTTTACAAAATTGTCTTGTTACTTTAGTTTTGTACAAAAGGTAGTCTATCAGGTGTGATTGTGAGTGCATGTGGGAGAACAGCGCGGACACGCGCCTCACACCGTGAGCAGGCGTGCACGCCACACGGTGAAAAAAGTGAGAAAAAAGAGACTAGCTGTCTGGGGGATAATCCAGCGAGTTTGTGTGTGTGCATCTTTGAGAACTGTAAGTTGTATAACTGATGTTGTCAGTTCATTAAAGCCTGTTGTATTGGTCTGTAGTTCTTGCAAATTAAAAAGTTAGCTTGTTTGTGTTCTTCACCTGTTAGCAAGGTTGCACCTGACTTTTGATTCGATATAATGGCAATTGTTGAACGT
>NC_045734.1:7850614-7856571 GCF_008692095.1 Etheostoma spectabile | reverse complement strand
TCATTAAGATAATGTAATTAATAGTGGTTTGTTAGTATTTACTAGCATATATGATTCCTATGCATTGTATATGGTAGCCTTTACAATGTTATTTCTTTGTTTTACAGCAATTGCATAGCTCCCCAAGTCCAATGTTTATACTGATGCTTGATTGTAATAAAGCATCAACAGAGAGAAGTTGTCTCCGTCTGTGTTTTAACAGACACACCTGGGGCCAAGTTGGAAACCAGAATCCTTAAATACAGTGCTAATCTAGTCCTCACTAAATTTAAAATAATTTCACTGGAGTTAGTTATTATTTTTGCATCATCAATACCAAATTGAATCAAATTAGATGGGAATATACACACTTCTCACAAAATTACACTTGAATTCATATCTTGCTACTCGGTCAGAATCTTATTAACCTGGAGTCCCAGTCTCTGTCACAATAAATTAGCTATATGTTTTAGGCCTATTGGCAGACATCCATTTAAAATGTAGCCAATGGCATTACGAAGAGTCTTTTTTCCATGCCCACTGTAGTTTCTCAGCGTGCTCTCTAGTAACATCTGTCTGTCCAGGTAGCTTTGTCATTCGCAAGGCTACTTTTACTTTTATACTTTAAGTTAATTTCCAAGCCTCTATTTTGTTACTTTTACTTGAGTAAAGAAGTGAAATCAGTACTTCTACTTTTACCAGAGTATTTTTTAACACAATTATCTGTACTTCTACTTGAGTACGGGAAGTGAGTACTTTTGCCATCTCTGGTATCTACACAAATCTCAAATGTAAAAAGGTGTGTCTCAATGGTAAACTATAACTATAACAATAACAGAAGCATAATTTAGAAATGTATTCAGCATTCGGTCTTCATCAGATTTGAATTCAGCATTATCCTCCGCATTTATAATTTTTACTCAACCTTTAAATTGTAGCTAAACATTTTAACTATTTTTTTTTTAACATTGGAAACTTTTTTCAAAAGCAACTATCCATACATATTTGAAGCTATTCCATCTATATTTTTTTATGATCACACATTAAAGTAACATTTGAGTGAAATGGAAGTCAATTAACACATTGCAAAGTGTACCTCTTTACTTTCACATGATTTCTGTATAATGTGTAAATTTCCTTTACACATGAAGGAACAATTAAAGAAGTCATAAGACAAAACAAATGTAAATTGGATGTAAATATCTAATGAGCTTATTTCCACACCTGTCAAGCAAAGCTTCGTGAAACTTCCCGTCAGTTCTGGCTCTCTTCAGTGTGGACGAGTCGTCTTCGTTAACCCTGAGCCGACGATCTTGAAAACTCTGAAACTTCTTCCTGTAATTCACACAGCAACATTACTACTCTAAGACTATTATAAAAAGATGTGCAAAGGCAAATGTCTCACACACTCAACCTTATAAAAAAAATGTAAACTCAAAGCCAGACTGTCATGGTGGCTTGTTCAGAGTACGATCTAATATTTTACTCACCAAAACCTGTTTCTGAATACATTTTAAGCAAGAAATAGGCCATGCAGATGCTGAATTTGTCTTCATTTCAGATTGACAAAGGTCAGTTTAAAAGATTTTCATCAGATTTTGAGAGACTCATCCCGCTGCTCGTTTTCAGGTTTGCAATCCACCAATCAGATTAGTCATTTAAGTCTGACTGCCGGCAGTGCCCGCCTTCCGACTCAGCATGTCAGGTCGGCCAAAATGAAGGCCGACGGCCCATCCGGACTGATGACGGCACGGAACACACCGAACAGACTCGAGTCACCAGCCTCGCCAGACTGTCTGACGGCCGATTATCGGGTTGGTGTGTCATGGCCCTAAGAAGCTAAATCGTTGGGGGAAGAAAATGCGAGCCCAATTATTAACTAAAGCAGAATATATAAATGTTGACAGTTGCAGCTGAATGTCTAAGCCAACTAGCTTTGTATTCAGCTGAGGCTGGAAGTGGAATGAGGGTGGAATATCCACATACCTTGGAATACCAAGGTATGTGTGACAGGCAGTGAGGACTTTATCCGCCTCCTTCGGTCAGTGTGAACCTACATGAACATTTTCCCTTCTAAACTTGCATGGGCCAATTTAAAATAATCAATCACTTTAATATAAGCTATCTTAACAATATGTTGAAATATCTACCACAACAGTGCAACAAACAACAAAGGCATGTAATCAGAAAATTCTTTCATATTTAGTCTCTCTTTGTTCTGCCTGTATTTTATGATTCCCGAGCTGCACTCTATCCTGAAAGGCATTTAGACGCTAAACACTACATCAAGACACAGGCTCAAGGGCAGCCATTATCAACATGTCAACATGATGAGTCCATTTCCCCAGCATTCATCTAAAACAAATAATAGAGCGGGAACACAAGCCAAAGCATGTCAAGCAAAAAACAGCTTCAGACATATGGCCTGGAACTTAATAGGCCACAGAAGGGCCGTTTATAACACTTGCGGCATCGTAAGCCAAAATGTGGTGTTGTCGCTTTCTCATCCCACTCTAACAGCAGACCATCAATTGCATCTTTAAAGGCGCGGGACTGATGAGGCAATAGCTCAAAGGCATCTTCTCAAATCCAGTAATCTTGTTGTCAAATCTTGTTGTATAACAGTACACAATGTGAAGATAATGGGAAGGAAATCACCCTTAAATTCGTTCAATCAGAAAAAAGTGCTTTATCACTCAATTTAAAGGCTGAAATGTGTACTGATTAAACTACAAAACGTCAAGCTGACACTAGTATATTTATTGATACAATGCGTCAATAGATTAAAAGGAAAATACCATTTAAAAAAAAGTCACTTCCATGGTTTAAAACATGAAAGGGAAGAGACACGGTATGTGCTACTATGACAAAAAAAATTCAATGTTTCTGTACCCATTAACCACAAATTATTTTCATTGTATGTGCACATCATTTCACTACCATATGCAAATGGCTAGATGAGTTACTTTAGTAAACCAATAAGGTTTCATAAAGAATAAAAACTGTTATGACATAACTAAAATTACTTAGATTACGTAGATTGTGTGATAACAACTACACAATCTCCATGACAGCTCATCTTATGACCAAGTGAATTAACAGAAAATAACAGTGACCAGAAAAATAGAAACCCCTACACAATAAAATCCAATAAGGACTATTTAGTTTTTGTACAACTGTTTGTATGCATGCTTGTTTATACTGTGTACTATGTATGCAACACTTTGTGGCTGTATTTGGTGTATACATGCTGACTGGAGAGCTGCCAATGAAAATACATTTGATCCATGATTTTTGTTCAAAGATTCAACAAACACTAAGTTTGTAAAACCTTTAATGGTTATTGACACTATCAGAGGATGTGATAGGACCCTAATTCTAAAGGATGTCGTATTTTTGTACTGTGGAGTGGCGTGATGGTGCGTTATATTGTGGGGCTGTACACTGACTAATTTGTAGCGACCAAAAGGGGTTAACGTACCAGTAATTAACATGAAAAAAAAATGAAAAGATTTGAGGAAAGTCTGAAAAAATAAACATAATTTGTGTAGCAGAATTTTTTTTCTTTTTCTTTTCTATTGAGTTTATCATCTTATGAACCCTCAGATCTGTCTTGTCACCATGGGGATGTATTGTGTTTCTAACATTTTTAACATATACTGTATTTATTACAGGACTGTTGGACGGGATTGCATTGAAATGTAGCAGGGTTTCTATTTGTCTAGTCTTTATTAACACACAGCCAACTCCTCCAACTGCCCTAATTTGAAGGTACTTGGCTGAAAGAATATCTAATTGGCTCTTAAATTGAATGCAACACAAAAGGGTCTACTGGACCTACAGAGACAGTTAATTTGAAAGTTATAGGCAGAGAGAAGCCAACTTGGGTTTGCTTCATTTGTTGTTGATTGGGCTGCTTGTGCATTAAGTCAGAACTGAAGTTATACACAGTGGAGGTTACGTACACATAATTGACCTCACAAGACTTCACGTTGCCCCGGTCCTCTTCTGCAATGTCATCTTTACGCTTGACCTCTCTTTCCACACACGATCTGATCTGCTCATCATTCAGAGGGTGACAAAAAACAAACAATAGAAAGAAGGGAAAAGTTTTGCATTAAATATCATTACCATGATCTCCCTGAAGTGAGGTCACACCTTCCATCTCAACAGTCAGGACCCCACAGAGATTGCATGCTTAAAATGAAAGGATTAACATGTAACCTTGTGGAAGAACACAATTTACACATCACCTTCACTATCTCACCATCCCCTGCTATCTTGCTCTTGGCCACAATGTCCCCACTGTCACTGTAGGAGATGAAACAGCTATTTGCTGCCAGGAGAGCCATTTTGCCCTGAGGCAGAACAGAAAGAAAAACAGTGGAGGAGGCAGTCGATTAGATAGAATTGCAGTGGGATTGGTTGTTGTGACAGGCATGAAAGGTTGCCTGATATTTGATGTAAAAGAGTCTCAAGGTTGTGCCAGGCATGTTGTTTATAGGTTCAACAAAGCATCAAGGCGAGCAGTGCGCTACAGTGATAAGGCAGACGCGTTCTGCATAATGAATGAGTTGTTCATGACTACAGCTAAGTGTTATCTCTCATGGGCTACACACTAATCAGCCATGAGGCGAGCCGTGAAAGCTGACAGAAGTAGAAAAATGAGTCCCCTTTCACATTATGTGCCACTACGGCAAAAAATATGTGTACTTATTTCAAATACTAATATTTGTTTTTATGGGCCTTCATGGAAATATTTTTTCAACTTAGATCCAATTTAATAAGTCTAGTCTTTTAACATGTGCGTGAACAGAAAATTGCGTTGCCTATGGGGTTTTTAATGGCAAACGCGCGTGTGGAAAGCGGTTGCACAGCAGCTGAAATGTTATGTTGCGCATAAATGTAGTGTTTAAACTTAATTGAGACAACCAAATAAAATATATAATTTTTTTGAAATAACATTTTTCAGTTTTGTAAGTCTTGATTTGTTTTTATATTTTAAAATCACAAATATTGAACAGGTGCTTGTCAAAGGGTGCAACCAGAGGCCACAAAATAGTTGCCAATTACTCAGGGCAACCTGGCAACCACTACTGTCGAGCCCTGCACAAGTCCATAAGACTGCCAAAACATGCATTGTGTATCATATTTAGGACAACAATACAGGGGCCCTGTTTGACCATATTCTTCCCTAATTTCCGGTTATCTCTTTCAGCTATTTGGAATCAAGGCTTAAATCTACCGTGGATCAACCAAAGTGATAAAGGATTGTCTATTACAAGTCAAAGGACCAAGATAGGACAAAAGTAAGGCTTGTGACATGGGGCACCCGCAGCGGCCTGGGTTAGATTCCAACCCGTGGCCCTTTGTTGCATGCCATTCCCCCTTTCCTGTCTACATATGTCCTGTATAATCAAAGGCAAAACATCTATAAAAAAAAATATATATATAAATATAAAAGAAAATATAAAACACATGTGCACCAAGATTAGAAGAAACTTCAGAAGATCGACTCACATCTTGGAAGACTGTTTCCCATTGTTCCCTGGAGCCAATTGCATCAGAGCGCCCCACTACCAAACCCTCAGAGTTGATACCCAGGTACTTGCCATATCCAGACTTTAAGGCTATCCTGCAACATAAGAAATAGCCAAATGGATTTCTACGATGGCAGAACACCCAAACAATCATTGCCTTAAAACATAAACATAAAAAAGGCTAATCTGATGTTTATTGTGAAAGTAGATATGTGTTATTTTTATGGCTTTCCAGAATATTCTGATTAGGGCTGAGCAATATGGAGAAAATCAAATATCCCAATATTTTTGACCAAATACATTGATATCAATACCGCAACGATATTGTAGTGTTGACTATTGGTCGTCTCACAAAATGGTTACGAGATTTTTGATGAATAATCGTCAGTAACGTGAATATAATGACTATGTGGTTAAAGGCAAATAATAGAACAGTTA
>NC_045734.1:7847295-7850604 GCF_008692095.1 Etheostoma spectabile | reverse complement strand
AGTCTGGTAAGTTCAGAAAATGGCATCACTTAACTGTAATACTGCCTTTAAAACCAGGAAAAGACAACACTTATGCCATATTACGATATTCAAAATCTAAAACGATATCTAATCTCATATCACAATATCGATATAACATCGATATATTGCCCAGCTCTAATTCTGACTCAACAGGAAAGGTTTGATAATATTAGTAGAGTTAATCTTAAAACCACACCTGAAGAAATCGCTCCAGAACAGGCAGCACCTCCACAAGGAATAAATTACTTTTGTACATTTAGACACTTTAAGAAGTCCCTGCTGAAGCAGAGTATCAAATCTGTTGGTGAAGAATTCGTTGTTGATGCAAATAGAATGTGCAGTTTGTCTTTGTGTACTCACCTTGTGTCTGAGACCTTGATGGCAGTAAACTGTTCTGGAGGGTCAGGTCCTTCGTCATCTGAAACATATAAAACTATGTTTACCTTTAAAAAATATTACGGTTGTTAGTATTGCATTTAGAATTACTCCGAAGGAGCTAATGGGATTACATTTAGCCCATGTACTGTACGTACATTGTACAATTTCATGTGACAAATAAAATTTATATTGCTTTTCAAAAGGCTTTCTAATGGTTCATGTACAGAATTTTTCATTTGCTTAGATTTGTTATTAATGAGTCTCCTCTTTACCGGTAATACAAAAACAAAATGTTGCAGCAGGCAGACAGACAAATTAAATTATTGAGTAATGTAAAGTTGTTTAAACCAAAACCAAATTTTAGGCACTGATTTTTTAGTTTAGACAGAAAAAAGCTTTTTCCACACAAAAACAATTGTTTAATATTTGATTAATTAACGTGTAACAATTATGTATAATCATTAAAATGTGCATAATTTCTTCTCACTGCAAGTTTATACTTGAGACCTGCTTCATGTTTTAGTAATGCATTTCTTGTAATTAATAATGCAAACCCCCTGGCAATGTAGAGTTGTGTTGATCTGGGTCCATTTCACCAGCACTGAGACATGTGGAATAAGATATGGAAAGGAACAGTTTCGTTATTTTATACTGAGGTCTCCTGAGTTCCTCGTGATTTTATTAAGTGACTTGCCTGTGATTAGGCCACTTCCTGACCTTTACAATAAATCAAAGTTTTCGCACAATTTGTAGGGTGTCATACAGGGCCTGCCAGTCATTAGGTAAAATATGACACAAGCTGCTTTTACAAAAGGCTGATTATCTTTGGACCATGTCAGATTGTGACCTTTGGATTTGGCTAAGAGAACATCAGCATGTTTTCTCCAACCTGTAAATGAATGTGAAGACCTTTTGGTAGTCTTCTAAAACGCTGTATCATCCACACAGTGGTGCAAGTGCAGAAAATCCAGTAAAGAGGGGGAAACTCTCTAATCTTTCTTTTTATACTGCTAGCTCACATCTTCTTTCATCTCATAGAAATGAGTTTATGTGCATGCAGATGATGAGGACCCACTAAGAGAATTGAGATGCTTCACTCTCCCAGCCATTTTCACTGGTTCACACAAAACGCGGGCGGAATTAATTGTTAGTACTATCTCTTTCTCAGTCAGACTGTTTCCAAGAGCAAAACTCCTTTAGAAGTGCCTGGAGGCAGAACTAAGTGAAAACTCTGCCCTTATCCTCAACTCAACCCTTGTTCAGCCATTTTGGTTTGGTGTCTGGATTTACTACTTCAATGCTTACTGCATTGTGGACTGAAGGCATTTTGCATTATAATCCTCAGGACATATTTGGCATTTTACCTTGATAAATAACTAAAACAATGAATTATCAAAAAAAGTTACCGAGTCATTTTCTCTTGATCAACAACGGTGCAGCTCTTCTTCAAAATATAAATCAAAGACCTTATTAAGTAACTTTGTTTGGTTTGAAATCATAATTGGACAACAGCATTCTGCAAAGCAGCGACACAATATGATCATATAATAACTATACAATTAAACTTGAAGTATAATAATATTGAATTACTAATTCTTAATCCTGAGAAGATTAGAGCATTATCCCATGTACCATGACATAAAATTACATTACCAAAAAAAAAAAAAAACTTCAAATTTTGCCCTTCTCTGGCTCAGAAATGTACCTGGTTTAAGGTATGAAATACTTGTAATATCTGAATGGGTTAGTGGGACAACTGTTCCCCGTGGACACTTGATAATAAGTGTGGAGAGAAATCTAAACCACTGTGTTTTATTACCTTTGTGTGGTGCGCCGAGTGTGAAGAGCCCACTATCCAGGGCATGGATGTAAGCGTTGTTCTGCATCTCTATGGCAACCGTTCCAGTGATTTCCCCAAAGCAGCTGACAGACCACCAACCAGCTGGTGAGCAGAAAGGCACAGGGTGTAACAACACATGGCAGCGCTGTGTGCTCGAAAGCCACAGCAACCTTAAGGTGCCTTATCCACTCAGGAGAATTGCTGTACTTTTAACTTGGAATCTTACTAAGCTGAAACAATGTTTATGCAAAGTATTCCAGTGTAGAGCAAACTTGCATGCAACAGGAATATTCACTGCTAATGGAAAAATTAATGAGACATCAGCAGTCTTTGGTTGGCTTGTATAATTTAGAAATACAGTAGACCTACCGGAGAGTACTTACCAATTATATCAGCTTTTTGTTCTTCATCTCCTGCTTTTCTCTTCTTATCTTTGTGCTTTCTCTTTTTCCTGAGAAAAAATATAATAAAATGTTATAGAACGTGTTCATTAGTAATTATTTTTAATAACGCAGGTAGGCCTTGCAAGTCAGGCAGGCAAGTTCATTTCTAGAAAGTGAATACATTTTTCTTAATAACATAGCCGCAAGACTTCAGGGCTGGGCACCAATCAAATGACTTCCTTAGTATAGAGTATCGAACAATGCCTTGTCATTCAATACAAATTGTAATACCTGGAGTGGAGCAAATCACATCAGCGTCTGAGAGCCAATAAGCGCATGCAGCATGCATCTACCAAGAGCTAATAATGCTGGTTACTGGCTGTCTAACGTTACAAGTTGTAGAGGCAGGTAGGAAAAACTCTACATTTTGCAGAAAGATGGGGCTCACGTGGTAGGAGCTGACAAATAAATTTTAAAAATTGTGACGTAATGTGTGATTTCTTTTTGTTTTCTTTTTTGTATCAAAAAAAGTATTGTTCAGGAACCGGTATCAAAGTCACAGTATTGGTACTGATATTGACATCTCTTTGAACGATACCAAGCCCTGCAAGACTGTTAAAGTCAAAAAGTAATCACTGAGTTATCATGACGTATTTTCTTTCATTGTTATTTTTTTTATTATTAATA
>NC_045734.1:7837295-7844795 GCF_008692095.1 Etheostoma spectabile | reverse complement strand
AGTACAGAGATTAATCTGGTCAGAAAAGTCTTGTAGGCTTTAACAAAGTTAGCTGATGGGGTTTTTCAGAAGTCATGAATCAACATCTTACCCTGCCTGAACTGAATCCCGCTTGTACTCCCTCTCTCATTTGTCAAATGAAATGCTACTTTGACAGCAATCCCTGTTGTTGATGGGATTAAACAGTCATAATTTATACTGAGAGAGCTGAGTGGTTAAACCCATAAGTACTTAAAAAGAGCTGAGGGAAGACAGTGTCAAGCAGAATGGAGCTAGCACCTGATTCTGCAGACTATTGATATAAAGGTACCACTCTCTAATATAGTACAATAATGCCACAACTAATGTCTTAATACATGTTTAACAAATATTAAACTAATCATCAGTTATAAAATCTTAATACAGACAACACAAGAGTTGCCGCGTTGTGAAAATATCCTTTTGATGGTGTTTATCCTTTCTAGGGGTAATACTTTACTCTCCATTAAGTCTCTTTTCATAATTTTTAAAGTTACAATTATTGAGATTTACCCATTCTTTTATTCTATTTAGCAATAATAATTCAATGTATTTATGTTCTGTAATTCCGTCTCTTTATCATAGTTGTTAGTGTTAGTGGCGGAAAGCGCCATACCCACGCATGCTTGAAATTGCCAGTTGCCTTAGGAATCTACACATGCATGTAATCCAGTGTTACTAATTTTAATTTTAATCCCACTCTTATCATCCTCTCTGTTTACTGTTCACTCGCTCCATTAATGCCTAACGCCACATCAGAGTTTTGTACTGTTAGTAGGTCACATTAAATGCATTTAACTGACTAAACACAGGGTGTTTAGAGTAAGAAAAATTTGTACAAGGAGTAAGGAAGCCAAGGCAATCCCCCCGATGGAGTCTAGACACTGGCGGCGAAGGAGCCCAAAGACCAGACCGAAGGAGTCAATGGAGCGTCCAGCAGGAGAAAGACACATGAGGCCTTTGGGTGACAATGACTGGAGGTGGAAGGGGAGGTGGAGGGTTGCACGCTTGGCCTGAAATGACAGCTGACAGCAGCAGGGAGTGAAACAGATTTGAAGCAGAGTTGTGACGCTGTAATTGGCCCTTGGAATTTGTGGCAGATTCTGTTTGGTTTACAGGAACGTAAACGCCTCCAACAGCTGATTTGATTTAGGAAGAGAGCAGTTATTAAGTGTTAGGTCTTCCTAAAAGAATTTTCGCTGAGCTACACAACAACCCAGTCTAAAATCTTGGTATTATAACTTTATAGCAAGCCTATGTAACTTTTGCTGTACAGCAGACACTGTTCCCACAAATACCAAGAAAGGGACAATGGTAAATGTAAAATGTGGTGTAACAGTAGTCATTAAGATTCCAAACTAACTCAGTAATGTCAGTGATTCAGCAATGCAGTACCTATCTTAATACCAGTCTGATTATTGCTCTAGCTGCCAAACCCTTGAATGCATTGAATTAATGAAGTTTACATTACAACTAATTTGAGAATATATGCATGTGTTATTAACTTGTTAGTAAATGCATTTTGTTCCAGACACTGCAGCTCCTTTACTGACAATAAGTGGCCAATTAGCCCATTTTGAAGTCCAACTGATCAATTAAAGAGTTAGGTAAAAAAAACATTGCAGGTTTCATGCTGGAGGAGCATACACACCAAGCCTTTAATATAACAAAACAGACATCCAAGTATCTTATTGAGTAAAGATTTACAATTAATCAAACATCAATAAAACTGACACCCTAAATCAAATCCAACCAAAATGACATGAGACAAAAGAAAGAAAACTTAAAGTTCTACAGCTTTTGCCAAACCTCCTGTTATCTGTGTAAGGTGAGCTTGACGGAGTACTGTAACTGAAAATCTGCCTCACAATAGTTACAAATAATGTAACAGCATACCACACCTCTCAAAGTCTAAAAGTTAGATCGGTCATCTCATCGAGGAAGAGTAAATTCAGGAAGACTCCTATGTCTTTTGTGTCCTTGTTAAAGTGCCTTTTGTCTAACAAGTCTGCCTGGTCCATTAGCTGCCTTTCAACTGTGAAAAAGCACATTTATCATCCTTTATGTATACACTGTACAAAAGCCAAAACAGCGCTGACAAGGAATTATCTCCTTATTGTCAAGGTGAACTAGTCTTCTTGATTGTTTGTGTCCCCAAAGTGGCCTTACAAATTATAAAAAAGTGCAGCTTTATTTTTTTTTTATTTGAGGTAACTCATTTTAAGCAAAAGGTTTTTGACAGTGAGTCGACCATCTACCACTTTGATCCAGACGGAAACATCTTGTCAATGAAGGATGGACTGCCATTAAAGTGTGTTCATGTTCATGCTTTCCTGACACTTCCTCTTGTACCACCAAGAGGTTGACATGTTTGGCTTTGAGTGATATATCTTGACAAATGTTGGATGGAATATTATTTTATTTTGAATTTTGTTTGTTTTAATACAAATATTAAAAGTCTCCAGAGAAGTAATCATTTAGTTCCCAACTAATTTGAGACCAATAATCATACGGGAGAGCTTAAAAACCAATAACAGCCAATACTACTTCTTTTATTTTTTTGCCTAAGAGATAAACAGGCATATTTGTTAAGCATCCTTTGCATTTATCATCCCTTACACAATGTTTACTCAGTCGTTCATTTTGAAAGGAAAATTAACTTGTCAGTGCTATCTGGGGGAAAATTATACAACAATGTTTCGGAATTGCCTCAAACATATTTAACTACGCAACACAAGGAACCTTGAAGCAGATGGGCAACAGCAGGAGAAAACCACACATGGTGCCACTTCTGTCAGCTAAGAACAGGAAAGCTAAAATTGGCACAGGCTCTCCAAAATTGGACAATAGAAGATTGGAAAAACGTTGCCGTGTCTGATGAGTCTCTTCTGCTGTGGCATTCAGATGGTGGGGTCAGAATTTGGCATACTGTAAACAACGTGAAAGCATGGAACCATCTTGCCTTGTGTCAACGGTGTAGGCTAGTAGTGATGGTGTAATGGTGTGGGGGATATTTTCTTGGCACACTTTGGGCCCCTTAGCACTAACTGACCATTGTTTAAAGGTCACAGCCTGCCTGAGTATTGTTGCTGACCATGTCCATCCCTTTGTGACTAGTGTACCCACTCTAATGGCTATTTACAACAGAATAATGCACCAAGTCACAAAGCTTCAATCATCTCAAACTGCTTTCTTGAACATGACAATGAGTCAACTGTTCTCAAATAGCCTCCACAGTCACCACGTCTTCCAATCCAATAGAGCTCCTTTGGGATGTGGTGGAATGGGAGATTCTCATCATTGATGTGCTGCCGACAAATCTGCAGTAACTGCGTAATGCTATCCTGTCAATATGGATTAAATCTCTGAGTAATGTTTCCAGCACCATGTATAAATTGAAGGCACGAAGAATTAAGGCAGTTCTGAAGGCAAAAGGGGGTACGACCCGTTACAAGCAAGGTGTACCTAAAAATATGGCCAGTGTGTATACGACAGATCAGCAACAACTGACAACAGCCGAAGAATCAGCCTGGGCAAATTATATTTCAAGCTCTAATTCTAAGGATTTTGGTAAACCTTTGACTTCATTTTACCCACCAGCAGTTCCAGTAAATTTTTAATTTACAACAAACATCTTCCTGAAGGCCTGGCACAAAATATTTATTCATTGTTCTCTGAGCCAGTTTCCCAAAAAACTGGAACATTGCTGGAAAATGTTGCTGGGTAGAGCGACTTCTACCTGGCTTGGCCTGTTGCCACAGCGACCCGGGCCTGGAAAAGCATCAGAAAATGGATGGATGGATGGATGGACAAATAAATGGCTCCTAAGTGTTATGTTGTACAAACAAGGTCTCTCATTTCAACAGCCTCAAGCCAACACGTGCCTCTCTCTTCTCTCCTTCGCTTTCAGCAGTTTTTCTATTTCCATCCCTCTCCAACAAACTTTTACTTATGAAGTCACTTCCGTCAACCCCCCTCCTCCCCCTCCACCCATGTCCTACATCTGTCACATGTAATCCTCCAGTGGGGATTTAGGTGATAGAAGGTTAAGTTGCTGACAGTGTGGAGCAGGTGTTTTCATAAGTGGCAGCGTGCTGTTACATTGCACTATGGCCGCACTCTCACTTTGTCAATGTCACCGCTCCTTCTCGATGTGTTTCCTCGGCTTTCACGGTGTGTGTTTGTACAGACTGACAAAGTTTATGATGTAGACAACATCTCAGAGAGGGAGACAGATGAAGATGAAACAAGTATCTCAATGCCCCGTGGCAGTTAAAAAGGTTGTAATGATGTAATTTCATGAGAATGACACTGGGGAGGAGTGTGAGATGTTGGACAGGTGGAGAATTTTAATGTATGGCTTATTTAAGCTATTTAGTACATGTAATGTTTGGTTATTTTCAATCTATATTTCAACAAAATTGATGACAATATTTAGGTAAGAGATAAAGATATAAAGGGAATCACAGAACATAAATGTACATGTAAAAGCCTAATTAATGACAGTTATTAAATCTTATTTATCATCCCATAATGGCAGTTTTTTAATAATACCATGAAGTTTTTCCAATTTATTCAGGCTTCCCTTGACTTATATTACCTGTCACACAGTAATTATGTAATGGAATATAACATATTAGGTTGTGATTGAACACAGAGTGAAAAGGAAGGCTCCTTGGAAAAGAAAGTGCCTAAGAAGGATATTAATTCTTGCATTATCAATTGGAGGGTGCAAAAACATTTATCAACAAAAGACACATAAGTAAGGAGATTAACTTAAAAGTGCAAGGAGAGCTATTTATCCTCAGATAAATAGAGTGCCTGCCTTAATACCTTTCATGGTGGACTGGACTGCGGTATTACTTGACTTCATGGAGCTCTGGGTCTGGAAATTGACTACAGTCTACAGTCATTTAGAGGTCTTATGGCAATTTCGCTGCAGGTTATGGAAGAAAGGAGTTCAGCAAATGGATAAACACCTGTGACATTTCCTTTTAGGACTATGTTCAAGGTAACACTTTCCACACTTCCCTTTTCTTTCTCCTCTCTTGCTAGGTTTTCATTGCCTCCTTTCAATGAAAATCTTTCAGTACTGGAGGTTATTTCATAATTTTAGTCTATATAAATCATATGACTGACATACTAATTTTTTGACACTGGCTTAATTTTTAAATGTAGAGATGGACTTTTTGATGTACCTGAATCACAGTTAACTGATATCGCACTACCCAAATGTGGCATGAACCCACTCACATTTCCTAAGTTGCATAAATGCAATAAATATAAATATAAACATAAAAAAATAAATGTCCATAATGCTAAAAGGACAAACAGATAGTGTGTGCTGTCTAGGTGAAGTAGTACTTTAAATCGTCCAAAAACATAAACTGCCATGCTATCGATGACCTCTTTCAAACATATGGTACTCATCAAGCTTATAGAGGAAATAAAAAGATGAGAAAGAACTTTTACAGCCCGGTGCCCTTGAGGACCATGTTCAGTGCCAGGATTTATAAAAAGTACACTGGCTCCTGTCTAATTATAAACTTTCTGAAACCAGTAATTTTGTGAGCCACTGAAAATAAACTTTTTTGTTACATTTTCTGCGCATGGATGCAGAATTGTTGCAGGCGTGTATTTTTCCAAGTTCAAAATAATGACCTGCAAACAACCCCACCCCCAAAACCAAAGTGACAAACACAGTGGTTTTCTGCTCTATATGGTTAGTGATAGCTTTCTGTGGCTCAGCTTCGTTGGCTAACGTAGTCTTGTTTCTTGCTTCAGAGCACCCCAAATCTCTGCTTCCCTCCTTCTGTCACCCCCCCCGTCTTTTCACTCTACGCTCACCATCTACACTATCCTTTCAACCTCATCTTCACAGACCTTGAGATTGCCTTCCGTCAGTTGTGAATGTTAAAAGAGACTAATTTATTACCCAACCCGGGTCCCTCTGCAGCAGGGCTGAGAAGACTGTCAGGCTGCAAGAATGACTCATCCAGGCGTGTAGTTTTGTACAATTTCACTGGGTGGCAGTATACACGCACGGCTCTGTGCATTCAGCACAAGCCACCTAAAGCCCAGCTTGGCACGCTCCCCACTGATTGCAATTTGCCAATGTGAATTTAGGCTGCATTCTATAATAAATCAAGATGCGATATTTTTAAATTATGCATGTATGTATGATGCAGATGAACAGAGAAGAGATTCTGTAAGGTTTTATTTTGTCTTTAGAGTGGGGTTCTTGGTTAACATGAAGTGGATCTTATCCAAAAAGATTAATGTGAAATTACATTCATTCCTTTCTGGAGAGTATACAGGATAATGTTATTTTATTAAAAAAAATATAAGAATCAATCGCAGCAATTTCAAGAAGTACCTTTTACAGAATAGCACACAAGAGTAAGTTTAGCTGCATGGAGGCAAATGAATTGCCTCATTTACACACTCCATGGGTGGTATATTCTCTAACCCTAATTATTCCACTGCTCTTAATAAACTAATAAACTTATTGAGCCATTCTTGTTTTGAATTAAACTACGCTGAAGGTTTTGTAGTTTTTCAATGTGAATGCAGTTTCACATCAAACATTTCACCTCTAATGTTTTATGTCAATGATGGTCTACTCGGGTATTTGCCACATCACACACTGTGGCTGTGCAGCCAGCATCAAGTCAAAAAGCCTCTCACATTTTGCGAGTGGAGTGGCTGAATAATTCACAGTCTTGTGTATTTTTAAACTTATCCTTACATTTATAATGCAGAAAAATTTGAATCATATGACACTGACACACTATCAATCTTTTAGTGACTGCATATCTCCGTTGGCTTTTATCTGTGAATCACTGGCAGTTAGTAAAAACATGGGATGCACTCTTTACCGTGACGATATGCAGATATCAGTTTATAGAGATTACCATAACCATGACCACTAGCTTTTTTCCCAGTTGGACAAGCCATCCCAGATTAACTGCTCTTTCACAAAGTTAGATTGGTAAGACTGTGTTCATTTTCTTCTAAAAATTCAAAACCACAGATGGCCTCTTGTTTTCCTCTTGTTTTTCTAAAAGGAAGGAGTTACTTGATCTGACACAACCTGCTTCAAACTGGTAGGAGTCCATCAGTCAAATGTGGTCCAAATATTATAGATATAAACAATATATATATATATATACATGTAATAGATATTTTTCCTCATCATTCATCTTAAACAATTTAGAAACTTTAAAGATTCTGTGTCTCTCTAATTGAAGACACCTCTGATTACTAGGCAGTGTACAGCACACGGTGGAGTAAGAGAAGACGGAATTAGATGGGACATGAATCACCAGCTGGATCTGAACCAGGTTTGAACCCACAGTCTCACAAGCATATGGTAATCATGCAATAATGAACTGTTGTCTGCTGTGCTCTCTGCAAGGTATTCTCCTGAACATATTGCAAAGTGTCTGCTCATACCATGGTGGCATTGGCACTCCTTCCCCC
>NC_045734.1:7825411-7837285 GCF_008692095.1 Etheostoma spectabile | reverse complement strand
ACACACACACACACACAGACACAGATTATTTTTATGGCAGAAAGAGGAAATGTAGGGAAAGAGAGTAGAATGACATGAAGCAAACAGTTGCACATAAAGTATTGTTTTAACAAATCATACTGAATCACACACAGATTCGATCGCACACAAAAAAGAGCAGGGTGTTGTTTGATGGCTTACATTGCTCTAAGAAAATGTCAGGGTTATTAAAAACATTTGTCAATGACAATGAATATGGAACTTCATGTAGCCCATTCAAATCACATTACGAAGCCTTTTGTGAAGCTGTACAGAGCTAAATGCATTGTGGGAAATGTATATCCTTTCGTCCCATCAATATATTGACAAAAAATAATTTTGAACACAGAGACAAAACATTTTTGCAGATGCATTCACAGTGACCCCTTTTCTAACTAACCTTATAGTATGCTCTTATGGCAACTAAAGCATTATTAAGGTAATTATGAAAATCAGCCAAGTAGGATTCCTTCTTAGATACCGTTCTAGGTGCTGATGAGAACAGGACTCATATCAAAATTGACAGTGAATGGTGACACTCTGTGAGGCTGTGTGCCAGTATTCTACATAAGATATTATTTCTAAAAGTGCTGCTGTGTGAAGAACTGGTTTCACCACAGGTGGCATTTATGGTTATGTTTTGGCAAGTAAAACCACTTAGTTGCAGTTTGGTTAAGATTGTGTTCACGGTTAAATTTGGAAATTGACTTGAAGTACGAGACAGGACATTAACCCAGGCTTACAGTCTTGAAGCGCTTTGTAAATCCATCTGTCACTCCACTCACTAGTTTCATATTGATGTAATTTTTAGGAGATGGGGTTGCATGACAGGGATCTAAGGTGCCATGAAACTGAGTTCTACAGCATGTGGTGCTACTTATATTTAATGTTATGAGTTTTGAGGGCTATCTCACACAATCAGAAATGTCAAAAAAGGTTGTAATGCATTATGTTAATCACTTGACTTGATTTCATGTGTGAAATGTGCTATATAATTAAACTTCCCATTGCTTGCCTTACTTTACAGACTTTCACTTCAGTCATGACTGATGCCTGTTGAAACTATGGTTAAATCAAGGTCCCTGCACGTTTTTTAAACAAGACTGAAGTGTTGATGAGAGCGGGCAGCTTCATGTTGTTCTCTGCAATCAGACGCTCTGCTGTTAGAAAATAATCAGCCAGACTGGCACAGTTCAAGTGGAAAATCAATGCAGAATTCCTTGCAGAATTCTTGAACTTATTAAACACCATTTTTTGTGCCAGTAGATGTAGGACTTACTATGCTAATAACTCAAATTATTGTGAAATATAATTTTACAATTTACTCCAAGTGTTTTTTTCTAATTAGAATGCATATGGCACACTTGAATTGTTAAAAAAAACAAAAAACGTTAAGAAAATCATGGAGTGTGTTTTATCGTCTCTGTGTTTGAGCTTATATCAACACCCCACACACTTTAAAGATAGAGTCTTCTGTACTACAGTATGTTTAGCTATGTGCTTGCAATATGTTACTTATACTGTACTGGCAACCAGTCCTTTTCTTCTTGCCCCATCCTAATCCCATTGAAATGGTGTTAGGATTATGCACAAAGGGCACCTTTTAGACACAGATTTGCATGTTTGGATTAGTAAAGCCCTGTAATGGAGGCTCGCAGAAAGCCACCATCTTGTTCTGACACACACACAACCAAAGCTGCATAGTTTCTTTCCCTTTTAAGTACCACACATTACTCATCTGTCTGTCTGCCAGCTCAGATAATTTCTTGCAAGGAAAAATTTGTTCTGTTGCCTGTAAATGGGGAAAGCAGAGGGAAGAGTCTCCCTTTTTTAAATTATCAACCTCAGTAGCCAATCTCCTCGGCTCTACAAAGTCTTCTGAACAACAACCACTAGATCAAATACGCTTGTTTGCATTTCAGGCATCCAGAAAATTGAGTGTGTGAAGCATGGTATTCTGTATTCCTGTACCGCGTAGTGACACCCAACCCGTTTAATAATATCTGAAAACAAAACGCACATGAATATGTGGAGGAAAAGACAAATCATAATAATTTAACTTTTACTTTGACAGTCAGCTCCTCGAGATTGGATCTTGGCTGTTTTTTAAATACACTTGATAGGAAAGGCAGGTGTCCACTGGGATTACTGGTAAATAGACATTTTGTCAATCCACTGGAAGACACAGCTGTGAAAGTAACAGATCTGAGCAGAAAGTCACACGATTTTGCAGTGTCTGTCTCTTCCTTCTTTCAATTTAATTTATTGGCTGTACCAATCAGTTAAGGTACAAATTGTATTTCTAGTAAATATATAACAGTTACTGTGTGAAAATATTAGCAATGCTTTTGCTCATTACAGATAGTGTGATTAAATTATTCTGCCTTTGACAAAAATAAATATTGACTGTTAACGAATCCATGTAGTGTTTCTAGACTGTAGATGCACTAGCTGTGATGTGCAGATCAGGGAGCTTATCCATGCTGAGAATGGCTGATGTTAACAAGTTGAAGTGGGTCAAGACATCATCACTGTGTAGTGCGCTTAATACTCCATGGGTTTGTAACTACGAATGACCCCCATCATATAACACACATTGATTTAATCCATTGTTAGTATAACATATTGATTAGTGCTGCTTTAGAGACCAGTGTGATACGGATCATGTGTTAGTTAGGTGATAGTTTTTAAACCAATCAACACATAACTGGGGGGTTTTAATTGCCTCCAGAGTGAGAAAGCTGCAGTACAGGGAGGGAAGTTCAGAATAACATATTCTGAGCTCAGAGACTCTTCACATATTGTTCAGACTTTCTTAGTTTAGTGCTATGGTTTAAAGCATCTCTGTGGGTACCAGACAGTGCACTTGTATTCATCACAGCACAACAAATGCACTCAAGGCTGTGGGAATTCATAACGATGATGTTGTGTGTTTAACTTGTGTACAATGTGGCTCACTATCAGAAGAGAGATAAATAACCAGCATCTTTAAAATATGACATAATTGACCCATATTCAATATAAAATATTAATGGGTGCTTTAACAATAAATACAGTGATGTATTGAAACATATTCATGGTCTGACGTACTGTATGCACATGCTCATTTCAGCATTAATTCCTTCCCATCTTCCCATAAATACCATAATTATACTTGAATCAACCAATACACAGATAGACATTACAAAGCAAACACAATTAATAAAATGCGCTTTGATTTTTTTCCTCCAAACGATTAACCTACCCATCACACAGATGATGTGACCATACCAGCTTGTTATTTTACCACCATTCACAACAATGGAAAAACACAAGCTTATTAAGAGGGTGGATTTGCACGGGCATTGCAGGCCATATGGCTCTGTTTACACAGATCACTTCAGCAGCATGGTCTCGTTATATCACCAGTATCATGATGCTTTGAAAGTTATCTTGGTTGAAATAACTATTGATTTTCTCCACGCTTTGGCCCTGGGTCACACACACACACACACACACACACACACACACACACACACACACACACACACACACACACACACACACACACACACACACACACACACACACACACACACACACACACACACACACACACACACACACACACAGTTCCATTCATTCATCAGATATCTTCACTTCCTACGTGTTTCCACACCTGGCAGCAGCACCTTGGGTCATTTTAGACAGCTCAATGTAAGCCACCTAACTTTCAAACATATACGGTCATGAATATTCCTATCAGGTCCGGACTAGCGGCCGGTCAGGACCTTGCTTAGAGGACACCCAGGGGGCCAGAGAGGAGGCAATCAAGAGGGTCACTGGTGATTACAATGCAGGACATATTTTTCATTACCATCCGCTGAGGCGAGACAGCATGACACGGGCCACAGGTTGCTTACTCCATCCTTACAGTTTCTTGCTTTTCACAATTTCAACTCTGCTGCACTGAAAAGGATGGATTTTACCATGTGGAAGGGAGTAGCAAAAGGTACATTAAAATGAAACAGGTTACGCTGGAAAGCTGAGGCATTTTTTGCAGCACAAGTGATTTTAAACCACATCTTTTACCTCTATCAGAGCTAAAGTGCAATGAGGAGTCACAACTGAAACCCTATGAACATTTATTTTTCATATACAGGACATAAATTTAACAGCAAGCAAGATGCTGTAATTTGAATAAAAGTTAAACATTCACTTAATTTACTTTCTTTATTAGATTTAGATTAGAATTACAATACCACTCTCAATTCTGTCCATTCAGCTTAAAGCTACTTTCAGCAGCCAGTTAGCTTAACTTAGTATAAAGACTGTAAACAAAGGGAACACCGCTACATGTAGTCTGAAAAGCAAAGACGCATCTTTCCCAAATGTTTTTGTTAGTATGGAGCTAGTGCTGGGAGGTGATTAGCCTAGCTTGGCAAAAAGACCACCTCCTCCTGGCTCTAGCTTCATAACTTTCACGCAGCAAAAAAGCAAAATAAGGTGCAGGAGGTTAAGTGGGGTTCCCCAATAATTGCAGGGATCCCATGTGAAAGTGTCTTTGAGCAAGACACTGAACCCCAAATTGTTCCTAAGGGTTAGGCCTAGGCCTTGCAAGATATAGTTTGCTGCTGTTGATGTGCGCATGAAACACATAAAAAAGCAAAAATGTATACCTTAGTCTGAATCACTCTCTGATTCACCTCAATCACTTACCAACTATTAAACTCAATTTTGGGCTTGAATGTCTCAGAGGGCAGAGAAATGTATTTTAGTAAATCCATTTATTGTTTGTCTCCACCTCCCTCCCCCATTAGCAAGCACAAAATGGCTCATTCATCATCTGTGAATGAATTAGCAACCCGGCTCCAGATGTCCTCTGCCTCCTTGTGTCTTCTGCGTCTCCCTGGATCTGTCTTGTCTTGTCTCCCACATGTCTCTCTCAAAGCCCTCTCAGTATGCTGATGGTGCTGCTCTGATTGGCAAGACATTAGACAGACATGGATGAGAGATGAGAGAGGGAGGAAAGTAGAAGCAGCAATGGTGACGGTGAGGGTAAGTAAAGAGGACAGAGATAAAGGATAAATGTGTTTGTAGTAAAGCACTAGAGAGAGATGATTGAGGACAGAACGGGCTGAGAGGCGTGGAAAGAGGAAGAGAAGAGAAGAAAGTTTTACATTAGCAACTGAAAAAAGTAACCGCAAGTGAACTCATGGGTGAATGAAATATTTGCCCTGCCCTCTCCTTCACTTGTTATTATCCCTCAAAGAGCCAGTTCTTGACTCAAGCCAGTGTTTAATCATCACAAGGCAGTGCTGCACCTTCCTTTTGAGGATGTGATGAACGTGCAGGTGCAAAGCCAAACAGACCCACCTTAGGTCAAACATAACGCTCACAGTGCCCACTCTTCTTGGCCAAAAGGAAAGCTCTGAATTCAAACCAGCATTTGTACAATTTCAGGAAATGCACCTAAGCTACTGAAGCTCTATTTCATTGAAATGGTCCTTACAAATGGGATTATTGTTTTACTTTCATTTCTTCATCATTAATTCACATGTAAAGTGATGTAACAAGGACAGAGTCTGCGTCAAAGATTATTTTGGTATTTAAAGATGCATTTCTTGAAATGTGTACAGCAGTGGGCAATAAAAACACAAACACAAACTGAAAGAAATCCATTTTTTGTGTGTGTGTCATGGTGGCAACAGGTTAAACAATGTCCAAAGCTCCTTCTCCCAGCTGCATCCTCCAGCTCCTCCTGGAGGATCCTAAGGTGTTTCCAGGCCTAAATGTAAGGCCTCCAGCATGTTCTGGGTCTGCCCCGAAGTCTACTGCCAAACGGATGTGCTTGGAAAACCTCTAAAGTGATGTGTCCTGAAGCGATCCTTATCAGATGCCTGAACCACCTCAACTGGCTCCTTTTAACAAGTAACTCGGAGCTCCTTACCCTATCTCGATAGACAGGAGCACCACCAAATCTCTGGTTAATAGAAATGTTAAGGCTTATGCGACAGCAAACAACTGCCTTCTTAAACATCCAGCACACACAGAGTGACATTTTTGTTCATTTAAATTTACGTTTCTGGCCACCTGCTGAATGTAAGTGCAACATTCACTCTTCTTTCAGACGTGGTTTGAAAAAATATTGTTGTCTGTCCACCTTTTGGTGCTGGGCTGGGCATGTAGGATGAACTTGGGTTTGCTGTTGCAGAACAGGTGCAAACAGTTGCCTATGTTGTTTGACTATACTGTAATGCTATGTTTTCTGGCTTTAGCAGAAAACGTAATTTCCATCTGTAGCTTGTTGAAAATTCCAGGATTTCAGGATTTCAACTGTGAACAAAGAAACAGCATCAGATTTACCAATCCTTGCGTGCCTATTGACACTGCTTTTGGAAATGGTGAACAAAATATTGTTGATAACTTTTAAAGCCCTAGGAGCCTTGCAATGAGTTACATTGGCGAGCTGTTAACATTTTTCTTTCTCTTTTGTTCATTAATTATACCTAAAAGTTTTAGTGCTTTGTTTTTCTTACTTTGCAACCTTGTTTTGGAAATTGCTATTTAACTACTGTATGTACGTGTTATAAAAACCAATGCATTGAACTAACAAGGCCAAAAAACCTTTCGTTTGCTGATAATTCATAGGTTTGTCACTTTCTCATCTTTTTCATCAAGATCATCAAGATTTTTTTTTTATTTATCAATAAAAGTATCTTGGGATGATTTCAAATATGTGTGTGTGTCATGGTGTGTATGTGTGGATAATGATATAATAACAAAAAAAGGCTGGAATGCTAAAAAAGAGTGAAGAAGAAGTGAAACACGCCCAAAACAGTAGTTGAGGCTTTTGACTTAATGAGGGCCGAATGGAGAAAGTGAACTTGTAAACAACATAAATTTGGACCTTGAAACATTTTGCTTAACTTATCCATCCTTTAGCAAAACACTATGGTTGTGTCAAATTACCTTCTCCCACACATAGACACACACTTGAACACACTCCACATTCAAAGAGAGAAAACTATGCTGCAGGTACAGTCATTAGGGAACAACACCATCTGAACAAGCACTTCACATTGAGTGTTCCCAGGAGAGTGAATAAGCCTCTGGTGTTGTTGAGAGATGCAACATAATTGATGATTGCTAACAGTTTGCTATGGTGCTCTGTAATGCCACTATACTGGTATCAAAATGCTATGACAGTCGACTCCCTGCAGAGACAGGCCAGTCACTATTTCTGTCAACAAAACAAAACCCCTCTGTTATTTTCTTCCCTGCTGGCTGAAAATAACAAGAACAGTATTCCCTTACTTTTACGTTACAGCATGTTTAAAAAAACACTCCTGTTCTAGACAGAAAAAGAATGCCAATAGGGGAATATTGAGCTGGCTAACGGCCTATGACAGTGTTGCTTCAGTAAGGTGTGAAGGACATTAAGAGAGGAGGCAAGTGTGTAGGTGGAAAATCCATTTGAATCTGGTATGCAGAACAAACCTACAAATCCAAAATAAATAATTCTTACTCTTTGATCAGGCCAAATCACCTCAAGACTTTTGCTCTGCTGGGGAGTGAGGAGATCCTAAAGAGGGCCGGACCTAAAGGAGAAAGACAAGGAGTCATTTCCCAGTTTGTGAGAGGAAAGAGCGCGGAGGTGAGCGTTGCCTGTAAGTGGGTTGTATGAGTAGGATCTTTTGAATGGCTGTCTTTGTATTTTTCCATAACATGATATGTTAGCACAGGCTAATAGGTCAGTGCACTCAGGGAATCTGCCAGCCTGTGCACAAAGTCTGAAAATAAGTGGAGGACATATAAAACATCCATCGTGGCTCATTATTTGATTGCTTTGTCCATCTGTCAGTGCTCTGCAGATGGGCTGAGTGATCAAATCTTAATCATTCAGTCCATCCACAGAAGATGAGTGTTAGAGGGCTACGAGATATAGAGAAATACTGGAACATTTTCTAAATTTTTAGAGCCCAAAGATTTAATTCTTAGTGAAGTAAAGTGGATGAGTGTTTCTGCTCATTTAAACATGCAATACTTAATTTTACCATTTTAACCATGGGAGTAAACACAGACTTTTGATTACTTTGTAAAGTTTTGTGCAAACATGGGAGTTGTTGACCTTATTGTTAATCACCAGATGTGAACTTGAGATAAAAGACCCCTGAAGATACTACAATTAAGAGTGCTTGAGACATGGACAAAATGACTTGAGACTTGGCCACAACGCTGGTAACCACCATTGCTGATTAAATATATATGTTAATAGACAAAATTAATCTAGTGAAGTTTTAATCATGTTACGTTCATTCATGTCATTCTAATGAAGCAGCTGCAATTACCCCACAGAATTACTTAGAATTTTATAATTATGTAAAATCTCAGGCTCCCAGGCCTCTGATAAAGGACCCAAGTTTGGAGGAAGAAAAAGACAGTCCAGTTTGACACAAGTGGCGGCTTGAAAAAAAGAAAAAAAAAGAACAAACATCTCTGTGCGGCTCATCAATTAAAGTCAGACACGTCTAAGTGTAAAGAGATGATGGCATTTACAATATGATCAAAACAGATGGACCGAAACACTCTGTAATGACTCACAACATATAGAGTAAGATTGATGGAAAAGGTTAGAGAATTGAAGTGACTAATCTTTACACATAGCAGTATTTCTCTTAATTAAAATAGGTGTTCATACAAAAAAGGGCAAGATCCTTGGCTTGATGTTACATAAAAGAGTGTTAATTATTGGCATACTGGGTGTGTGGAGCAGGGGACACATGCCACCCTGATTTATCACCAGAATCTATTTCCACTCTCGACATATGATATGTCACAAATTTAACTGAATTGCTTCTTGTATGGATGCCAAGCAACACAATAGTCATTTCCAAGCGAATTGAATTTGAACAAATAACTAATTACCATCTATCCAACGTTAATACTAAGTAGCATTTAGTTTAAGATTATTTTGATGGTTGTTCTGTTTGATGAAACGCAGAACACTTGAGCGAGACAGTGTTAAATTGTCTTTGTTTTAATGTTGTAATGTTTTTATTTATTGCAACCAGGCTGAATTCAAGGCTGTAGGGATGAGTGTAAATTCCTCCAATGTTCCAAACAAATAAAAAAAACTATTTTTTATTGTTTGTTGCAAGTTTTTCAGTTAACTGTTCAGTTACATTGTCTGTAAAGTTGATCTCCTAACAATAAGGTGTTTAAATGCTGTTCCAAAGCCTTCTTCACACTAGGAGTACTATTCTCAGAGACCTACTGATACCTTTATAGTGGTGTGTATCACATCTCAATACATTTTGAGAAGAGATGAAAATTTATCCAAAAAGCATCTAGTAAAGCATTGAGTGTTGAGTATCTAAAGTCGGCGTAGAATGCATTCAGACTGTATTTTATCAAGCAAAGCATTCATTTAACATTGATGCACCGAGCGATTTGGTCTATTTGGTTTAAATAACAATAAAACTTGATAAAATAAAGTATTGTACAGGCACTGGCTCTGATATTATATTGATTTACTTTGAGTTGGACTAAAAGCAGTCAAATTTGAGCTGCATTATTGATATTTGGCCGTATGGGGGCAGTGCAACATACAGCAAACACAGCACTGACATATAACCTTTTAAAGTTGATATGGCCAAAGTTTAAGCAAACAGTTGCCACATCCAGCAGATACAGAGCAACATCAGCATTCATTTTGAGTTGCTTTCTGTACATGATTGATGTAAGTAGTTACAGTACAATACATGTTTTTATTGCAGCTATATTTTGGTGTCCACCAACTCCTGAAAGAAATATCTGGCCTTTTAGACGCTTAATGCTCCACTATGTTCACCAGCAAGCTGCTAACTTTGTCAGCCGTTTGGTTCATCTAGTGTATTTATTGGAGCTTTTTTTGCAAAAAATTGCTGCCTAGTATGACTGATAACAACACTGATGAGAGCAGTGAGAGTGAACTAAAACAGGATAGCTGCGAGCCAACAAAACGAGTTTAACGTAAAAGCTCTGTAGAGCTGAAGGAACTGTAGATTTGGGTGATCATTTTGTTGGGTTATTTACTGCCAGTGACTCCTTTCACATTACACATAGTCACTTCATGTTTATCTTGTCATTATAAAAATATTAATAATAGAAGATTCAACAATATCAAACATCTTGGACCTGTTAAATACCCAGTGTGTAAATGTAGAAGCTTCTATCTAATTCCCCAAAAGACTACAGAGGCCATGTCCAGTGGTTACTACAGCGCTAACCCTCAGCTCTGTGTGTCTATGTTTGCTTGTGGATACAACAAACTTTGAGATAGCAAGCTACATGCTGAAAATGGCAGGTTTTGAAGAAAATTTGGATTTCGCAACAAGGCAGACTTGATGTTTTTTTTTAGGGGGGGGAATGGTTGTAAAGATTAACAAAGGACATTTACGGTACTTACTATCTAACTGGGACGTTTTGGGACCGATTGGTGGGACTGCTCATGGACAAATGTGGCATTTCAATTTGGGGGATGCAAACGTTCCACCAAAACAAGTTCCTTCCTGTTTTACAGAGCCACCGTTGCTGCAACTGAAACTTAGCACCACCCAAGACAATTGGGATTGGTTTGAAGAAAAGCAAACAACCTAGGGCACTTTTTCTCCTATTCTAGAATGTATCTGTGGTGCCAGATTTTACTCCACAGCGCTGTGGAGATAGGTCTGGCAATGCGAGGATGCTGAAATAACTCAATTCATAACATAGCCCTCTACTACGGTGGCCAAGACGGTTCAGCACAAGTACAAAAGCCACAACACAAACACAAAAGCTACAACACAAATACATAAGCGACAACGAAAGTGAGTCACAACGGAAGTGAATGACAACGGAAGGGAGTGACAACGGAACTTTCCTGCTGGTTCGTTTCAGAAAGGAGATTTAACAAACTTTGAATCTAACCCTATAGTGTAATAATGTCTTGATTAATCATAAGTATAATATCACTGGTGAAATGGTATTGAACCAATAAACTGTTTCATTTAGGTGCAGTCCTGCGGGCAAAAAAGTCCTAGGTCTACTAATCCCATTCTGAGTCTGCAGCATCATCCTTAGAGTTTTTTTTTCCAATTGCTTACACCCTAAAATGACATGCATAGCACAATTATTTAAACTGACACACAGAGCGAAAAAACCCTCTTCTCAAGTCTCCAAAAGTCTTAACACATTTTCTGCTTGACACACAGTTTGCAATTCAAAATAGCACTTTTTTAAATGCACTAAACACGGTTCTCTGCATAGGACACAACAATCTGACATGTTTGCCATCTCTGAAAAACACACAATCAAAATGACACTACATAAGCTGATCCATGAGCACTATGAAAAGACAATGTTAGATGCTGCCTTATTATTTTTCTTGTCTTTTTTTATATACACATATATTTTCTGCACCCCCCCCCCTATTGTTTATTACAGTTTACAGTTTTTTGTTCAGTCCAATGTAAATATATCTGCTGTGCACATGTTGCTCTGACTTGTTTATGGCAAAGCATACTAAGGATTAAATGGATTAGATTAAAACACGGACGTTTGGGCAGTGGCTGTCCGCGTCTGATGCGACGAAAAAGGAACGAGATGGGAGTGAGACTGTGTTGGCCCAACAGTTCAGTTCAGTTCAATAATTTATTGCCATGTCAATATAGTTGATTGGAATTTGTCTTATTGCCAATCAGGTTAAAAAAGACATCAAATACACAGGAACAAAAACAAAAAAACAATCACGTAGACAATCATTCAGACCAGTAAGTAAGTGTGTAGTTGGCAAGACAAAAAATTGGTAATATGAATGGAGTGTGTGCCATTTGGTGCAAAAGTTTGATTTTGATA
>NC_045734.1:7797694-7825401 GCF_008692095.1 Etheostoma spectabile | reverse complement strand
TAGTTTTGGTTGCAGTGCTTCATTTTGCAGGATATATTAGGTATTTTTTTGCAGTTTGGGTGTGTAGTTTTGTGAATAGTGTTTAGTATTTTGTTAGCCAGCCTAGTTTGCAAAATTGTGTTTTAGCAGAATTATAATTCATATTCTTTTATTTCATTATTCACCTGCAATCTTTGGAACTCTGTTTTTTGAAGATTATTTTTGGGGTATTTTAGGCCTATATTTGACAAGACAGCTGAATACATGAAAGAGGAGAGAGAGGAGGGAATGACATGAAGCAAAGGGCCGTAGGTCAGAGTCAATCCCAGGCCCACTGCATCGAGGAGTGAACCTCCACACATGGGCCCGCTCTGCCGACTTAGCTATCCGAGCACCCACGAAACTCGTTTTTAATGGCTTTAACTGGTTTCTGTCCAGGAAACACTACAAAAACGTTTTAAAAACGTTCCAGAGCAAGTCACACTCTTCTGACGGCTCTGGCCACTGGACTGTGGCTTTACTAATATGCTCTGCATCATCATGTAAAGAAAACTGCCGTTTGCAAAAAAACGTAATGAGAGCATGTCCACGATGGGTGACGTTAGTGATATGAGGATGGCTGAGGTTATATAGGCTAAATATCTGGCGGACTGGGAAGAAAAATGATACTGCTCAAATAGGTAGGCTAGTACATGGAAATGAAAATACATCTATAGTTGGGGCCTCAATATCATCTCCCGACATGTTCCCTGCGAAGTAATACAGCTTCTTCATCAACAGAATTGTCGACAAAGCACGGTAGCTCAGTGGTTAGCACTTCTGCCTCACGGCAAAAAGGTTGTTGGTTTGAATCCTGGTTGTTCTGAGCCTTTCTGTGTGGAGTTTGTATGTTCTCCCTGTATTTGCTTGGGTTTCCTCCTACCATAAACAACAAGGCATGCTACATAGGACTACAGTTGAAAATTAGCTGATCAGCTAACACTGGGGAATTCATAGAAATGTTGATTAATGTGCTTTATCAAATAAATACATCTATAAAAGAAAATGCCATCTTTTGAGAAAAAAAACATTTTATAGTTTGCCTAACACAGTTAATAAACTAACACTGTTTTTTATTCATGGCGATAACAAACCGCTAAAATGCACCTGATACAGACTGAATGAATGATTGAATGAGGAAATGAGAGAGCTGTTTCAAAGGGAGAAGACAGAGAATCTTGAGGTTTCTTAATGAAAACCTGCTCCCGACCAGGTTTCGTTCACAGGCTCAGTTACCATAGTAACTGACTCTGAGGTTAAGTTCTCTCTTTTTCTGAAACGGACTGGAGTTACCCCCCTCTCTCAGGGTTAAATAACCTCCCTTTCTGAAACGGACTGGAGTTACCCCCCTCTCTCAGGGTTAAATAACCTCCCTTTCTGAAACGGACTGGAGTTACCCCCCTCTCTCAGGGTTAAATAACCTCCCTTTCTGAAACGGACTGGAGTTACCCCCCTCTCTCAGGGTTAAATAACCTCCCTCTGAAACGGACTGGAGTTACCCCCCTCTCTCAGGGTTAAATAACCTCCCTTTCTGAAACGGAAAAACTAACTCAGAGTATTCACTGCTTTCTGAAACGGGCCTCATCCGCCGGTTCCATTGGTCAACAACACACTCACTGCCGTTGTAGCTTCTGTGTTTGTGTTGTAACTTTTGTGTTGTAGCTTTTGCGTTAGTGTTGTAGCTTTTGTGTTTGTGTTGTAGCTTTTGTGTTGTAGCTTTTGTGTTGTAGCTTTTGTGTTGTAGCTTTTGCGTTAGTGTTGTAGCTTTTGTGTTTGTGCTGTAGCTTTTGTGTTGTAACTTTTGTGTTGTAGCTTTTGTGTTTGTGTTATGGCTTTTGTGTTTGTGTTATGGCTTTTGTGTTTGTGATGTGGCTTTGTATTTGTGTAGTAGCTTTTGTGTTGTAACAATTGTGTTGTAGCTTTTATATTTGTGTTGTAGCTTTTGTGTTTGTGTTGTGGCTTTTGTGTTTGTGTTGTGGCTTTTGTGTTTGGTGTTGTGGCTTTTGTATTTGTGTGTTACTTTGCTGTGTCTTTTGTTTTGTGTTTGTAGCTTTTGGTTGTAGCTTTTTGTATTTGTGTTGTAGCTTTTGTATTTGTGTTGTAGCTTTTGCGTCAGTGTTGTAGCTTTTGTGTTTGTGTTGTGGCTTTTGTATTTGTGTTGTAGCTTTTGTGTTTGTGTTGTAGCTTTTGTGTTTGTGTTGTGGCTTTTGTAATTGTGTTGTGGCTTTTGTGTTTGTGTTGTGGCTTTTGTGTTTGTGTTGTAGCTTTTGTGTTGTAACTTTTGCGTTGGAACTTTTGTATTTGTGTAGTAGCTTTTGTGTTTGTGTTGTAGCTTTTGCATTGTAGCTTTTGTATTTGTGTTGTAGCTTTTGCGTCAGTGTTGTGGCTTTTGTATTTGTGTTGTGGCTTTTGTATTTGTGTTGTAGCTTTTGTGTTTGTGTTGTGGCTTTTGTAATTGTGTTGTGGCTTTTGTATTTGTGTTGTAGCTTTTGTGTTTGTGTTGTAGCTTTTGCGTCAGTGTTGTGGCTTTTGTATTTGTGTTGTGGCTTTTGTATTTGTGTTGTAGCTTTTGTGTTTGTGTTGTGGCTTTTGTAATTGTGTTGTGGCTTTTGTGTTTGTGTTATAGCTTTTGTATTTGTGTTGTGGCTTTTGTGTTGTAGCTTTTGTGTTTGTGTTGTAGCTTTTGTGTTGTAGCTTTTGTGTTGTAGCTTTTCTGTTTGTGTTGTAGCTTTTCTGTTTGTGTTGTAGCTTTTGTGATGTAGCTTTTGTGTTTGTGTTGTAGCTTTTGTGTTTGTGTTGTAGTTTTTGTGTTTGTGTTGTTGCTTTCTGTTTGTGTTGTAGCTTTTGTGTTAATGTTGTAGCTTTTGTGTTGTAACTTTTGTGTTGTAGCTTTTGTGTTTGTGTTGTAGCTTTTGTGTTTGTGTTGTATCTTTTGTGTTAATATTGTAGCTTTTGTGTTGTAACTTTTGTGTTGTAGCTTTTGTGTTTGTGTTGTAGCTTTTGTGTTGTAGCTTTTGTGTTTGTGTTGTAGCTTTTGTGTTGTAACTTTTGTGTTGTAGCTTTTGTGTTTGTGTTGTAGCTTTTGTGTTGTAGCTTTTGTGTTTGTGTTGTAGCTTTTGTGTTTGTGTTGTAGCTTTTGTGTTTGTGTTGTATCTTTTGTGTTAATGTTGTAGCTTTTGTGTTGTAACTTTTGTGTTGTAGCTTTTGTGTTTGTGTTGTAGCTTTTGTGTTGTAGCTTTTGTGTTTGTGTTGTGGCTTTTGTGTTTGTGTTGTGGCTTTTGTGTTTGTGTTGTGGCTTTTGTATTTGTGTTGAACCATCTCGGCCACCGTACTCCAGTGCTTTTGTCAGATTTTTCTGATGATGTCTTCTTGTGAGTTTTATTGGTCTATAATTATCTTTTATTAGCATATACATCTATAAAACACCACATGCGTATCTTTTTAACTGTACTGTATATTCCCATAACACCCTACACAGACAAGTCGTGTTTGTGAAATCTGATGGATGACAAGTTTTGCACAAAGCTTCTCATCTTTGTTTGAGTGTGTAGGTTGTGTGGCAGAACCTCTGATGTTTTATAAGGATGACAAGTTCATGTGTTGCTTCACAGACTCATCTTATCTCCCAGGAGATCGCTATCTGCTGCAGTGAAAAATGTTTAATAGGATGTTACTCATTTTTACATTGGTTAATTTTGTAAATTAAACCACTGGAATATACTGTATCTAAGTGACAGACTCAAATACAGTTAATAGCAAATGCAGAGTATCTGGCCAAGGAAAGCAGGCAACAGTGTTCAGTGTGTATATAGGCAGCTTCATATTAAAATAACAAAGCCACATATTAAGCTGGACTGTAATGGACATCCAATCTACTATGTTTGCCCTCACAGGTGTGCATCCAAGAGGTATTACTTATCCATTTTCTATTTTCTCATTCACACCTTATTTACCATCCCAGCGATCTCATTTGCATTGTAATGATTAGACTGTATGCATGCAAAATAGCTCTTTAAAAATGCTTTAATAGTCGTAAATATATTCATGAGATTCCCGGGAGAGTCGTGCAGACATGCCAGAGTGGGAAGCCACTGCTAGCACAAATACAAATGACTGCCAAAAATGTTCTTCTTTCAGTGAATGAACACAATGCTCAGCCAAATTCTTCAGTTATGGTTTATATGTCTAGTAAAAACAGCCACATATCTGCTGGATAAGACAAAGGCAAAACTATGCTGTGAATGTTATTCAAAAGGCCCGGCTAAAACCACAAAAACCAAAACATGAATCTTCAAGTCTTGTCTACAAGGAAGTATTTGATAGAATCCAGATTAGAAGAATGCCCGTTAGATTTTTTTTTTTTTATTAACGTCCTCATTTACTTTCAATGAAATGGTAGAAAAAACATAAAAAACTACTTGTAAAAAAAATAACCCACACATTTACATTACATTGTAAAAAATTACATCTGCATCTGTGTCAGCATTTTTTAATCCCATCTTTATAAACCTGTCTCTTCAGTAACGTTGACCAGGGGGAGATGCGCTGTAACTGGGGGATGCTTATGGCGAAATAAACCTTTGATAATGTCATTGTCTTCCATTATGAAGGCTGTAAAACCTTCAGAACAGGGTACTAACTAAACGCCAAGGTCAGAAAATAGAGAGAACTGACGAGGCTTGTGAACCCTCATCACACCTCCATGGTGTCTTTAACATAGATAAAAATGCTCGGTCCAACCTTGACACTTTCATGCGTTCCTTCTTTATTTACATGTTTTTTTCCTCAGATACATCATCCTAGGGCATTAGCTATCACTGAGGACACTCTGGTCCTGTATCCTGTTTATTTTTTAGGAAAATTACACGCCACAATTAAAATAAATATACACCAGGTGTATACACTAGGTTGTTTGCAGTACCTTTAGACTCAATATGTTAGCCATTATAGTGGAGTAAAGTTAGGCAGGTCCAGACTTATACCTTCCAAAGTACTGGATACATTTCCTTGACATTTTGTACATACGGCACATTCATGATTTTTAAGAGAATAAAGCCTGATAAATTTGGGGACAAAAGTCAGGACTTTACCCTTAACTTATAGGTCAAAGTTCTTAGTCTTCCTGTGAAATTAACCTCTACATGATGCATAGCATTTGGTACATGCTTTTATGGTTCCCATGTTTCCCGAGGTTCCAGACTCATTTTGCGTTAGCGAGGAGAACAATAATAGCCTAGTTTACTGACAGGGCAACAGGAATTTTTAATAGATTATAATCAAATGTTTTATATTTTCCCTTGTGTGACTGACAGTTTGAATTTCAAATACAAAGTGACAGACCTTTAAAGGATTTAGGTCTAAATGTAACAAAAACTTTTACCTTAACAGTAACCTGAATAAAACACAAATTTGTCCAAAAACAAAAACTTTTATGGACTTTTTTTTTTGGTGTATCGTCAAATCTTTCTGAGGCATGACTGTCGATGGCGGATTATTAACTCAATATCTAAAATCCTGGCCATGGCTCCCTCACTGTTGGATATGCATGTTTCATTACAAAATCTTTATAAGATGTCATACATTGGCTATTTTTGTAGCTCTTAACGCAGTTGTTTGCAGTTTCTGAGAACAGCTTTGAGTGTACCTTTGTAATGTCAAAGTTCCTATAAAGTCAGAACCACTAAAGAACAACTGGCAAAACTTAAGCATGGTGTTCAACTTAAGCTATGCTGGAAGTTAAGTATGGCATAAGAGACTTCAAACTTCAAAAACAGAGCTGAATTAAGGGAGAGGAGAAGAAGAAGAAAGCGGTGGTATTTAATTCACCCAACAGCTCTTAATTGGATTTTGCTTTGATGTCCAATACCAGTCACCGTGGGATGGAAAGAACGGGGGACTTTTCTTAAGGGAGATTTATCTGTTAAATGTTTCATATTACCTTCATACAGTAACTGGAGACTGGAATTGTAATTACTTTAAAAGACAACAGTGACATTCTTCCCAAGAATGTCTTTGGCTTTTTAACCTTGCATTTGACAACATTGTTTTGTCTTTTTGTCTGTGGATATCCATTATTTGCCAAATGGGATGGAACAGTTAGTAATGCTGCAGAAAGAAATAATAAAATCTGTCAACTGGAAGCTAACAGACAATGTGTCAGCTCTGAAATTCTTAAATCCCACACCCATCTAAGAAACTCTTTAGTTTGGCAGGCTCAGGGAAATGGTAGAAGGCATTCCTGAAAATAATTAAGCCGCCATTCAGTTCTTCTGCAGCTAACCTTATCAACACGTGCCGGTACCCCCACTTAAAAAGACTCTTACCCCCACTTTGACAAATGACATGAACCTTGCAAAGGGTTGTTGCAATGTTGCATCATGGGAAAATACTGTACATTGGGCCTAAAAACATTGGAGATGTTGTGGATATGAGTGTTTGAAGAGTTTTGACAAAGATAATCCCAATGCTATTCATTGATTGTATTTAGGGCCTTTATTTTTCTTCTGGAGTTGGTAAAAATGAATTGGGTCCTTGTGGCTCTGTTTTTCTGAATCAAAGCATAAAGCACACAAATAACTGTTAATGGAGCATAACGCAGGTGCACATGTGTGAAATACATTATTTTTGTCTTATCATTGCTGGGCATACCCGGAGTTGGGATGAGGAGATAGACAGTACGTGTGTCCCAAACTGCTTCCATGTTTTGAACAAACATTAAATGTTGAGTGCAAATAAACAAACAGCAAGGGACTCTATAGGTGGAGACAAGGTTTGTCCTTCCCAATCAAATCAGTACTGTCCCTTCCTTAAAAATCCCCTACACTAACAGTTTCGATCCTGCAACGAAATATCTTCAGAGTGAAATCTGATGTCCTTGTATGGAAAGTACAGAACTGCCAGGAGGGAATAAATGGTGCGACAAATCAGCTTCAGAAGAGATAACACATTTTGTTGCCCTATTGCTTTGCTCCAAGGAGAATCATTGGCTAATGTAGGAGACAATTTAATGATATCGGGTAATGAACTAAACAGAAACTGGAGGCAAACTGTAGGGACAGATTGTCTTAATCTGGACACCCACCAGTCAGACCTTTAAATGATACATTCCAGGCCCGGCACCAAAAAGGATTGACTGACAAAAATATCATGCTAAAACTGATTTATATGGGCTTTTGAGTAGGATCAGTTCACAGCTGCATAACTGATATTTATGACATGATTGCACATTTCGCACCTTTAACCTGGTCTGAGCAGGTGGTAACATAAGCTCAAACAATGATAATCCTTGAGATCAAAAGTGTTGCTTGTTGTTGACAGCCAACCACTGCGCTTCTCTTCTGACTTTGATGCAGTAAAGGTCACCGAAACATCCACAGACACACAGTGTCAGTTTTTTATGTGCAAAACAGGCAGGAAACAAAACTTATTGTCCTTCAGTCGCCACCAAAGCCAAACCCCGAGTTCTAAGGAGATTCAGTTGTATGTTTCAGAAGCTAAGTTTCCATCCACTCGTCAATCAAATTATCTGAAGAATTATCCAACGGCTTTAAATCAGATAAAAACCTGTGCGTAATTACGTCACATGCTGTTTTGCGTTCAAATTGAAATATTGAATTGGTTTTAGACATTTTAAAGTGTTTCCATTCATTTTCGCACTAAATTGCACAACATTCAAGCAACATTTGCGAACAAAGTTTTCCTAAATGGATTGTGCCATCTACCAACACATGTTCAATATTGCACAAGTTATAATAGTGCTTATGTGCAAGCTGATAGCGACATATCAAGCTATAATAAGAAAACAACGACGCTATCAGCTGTAGCCCATTTCCTTTGCAAGTTCCTGATGAATTATAACATTTCTTAGATTTTTGCTGTCTAAAATAGCCATTATATTTTGCTCGTAAATTAAATACAAAAAGTCTCCTGCCTCCTCGTCTGTCCACTTACATCTGTCTTTGTTGACACTCGCCATGTGTGCAAGCAAAGCGTAAATACTGGGCGGAAATGAACTAAAACTTCTTCTTTGTCGTTTTGTGGCGGGTTGAAACCATAAAATGACCTAAAACTTAATCGCAATTCATTATTTATTTGACATATAACGTTTCTATCAGTGTTTATTGCATGAGCCTTACATCGATCAGATAAATAAAATCCGATTTGGATAAAAACGTGTGGATGGAAACACAGCTAGAGACTACAAATAAAACTCTCCCACAGTGCCTTGGGTCCCTTTACCAAAGTTTCAGTTGTATTTCATTTATATCTTAAAGAAGATAGATAAGATTCTGCAGGGATACATTATGAGCTATCCCCTTGTGGGATAATGAACCTTGACCTTTACTGACATTAGTTGTCAGTTCCATTAAGTATAGCCGAAAGCGGCAATGAATGAATGAATAAAGTGGTGTATTTTTTAGCTAAATGTTTACTTATATCTCTTTAATTGAATCAAGCAGCTACTGGAATTAAACTCAAAGTAAGAATTAAAGACAAGTAAAGAATTAAAGAACTGGGAAAAAGCAACTGTGTGAAGATAATAATAGTAATAACAGTCTAGTTGTGCAATATTTCAAAGCACTGAAAACAAATTAAACACTATATGTGTCTTGAAGTCCTGAAATGATGTGTAGTTTCCAATATGTCTTTTTTAAAGAAACATCTCTCTCAAGTACAGTAACACTTTGCAGTTTTACAGTCTGAGCTGGGAAGTGATCAGCTACACTTGGGAAGCAAGTAAGCCTGACATTTTGTGAAGTAAGCCGCCTGATAGAGTGCTCACAGAGCTGCCCGCCCTGGGATTTAAGACATTTTAAACTAATACCCTGTCATATACAGTATTTCCCACATACCGCCAAATTTTTGTGTTGTGATATCCTTATATAACACTCCACTCCAAAATGCTTCATTTTATAAGAATTACTTTTGGTTCTTTAGAGTTTGTCCTAAATCTGCTTTTTGCCATGGTGACACTGTAGGTCAGCTTGACCTCATCCTTGTTCCCGGTATTTAGAAACACTTCCCCTGTATACGTGGCAAAGGTTTTGAGTGATGCCTATACACTTATTTGCCTGGATGTACTGTAGGACTTGTCTAACTGTTAAGTCTGACATGGGCACTCTGCTCTGTCCATTATATTCTGCAGCAATTTGAAGGTCCAGTTCATATTTAAAATCCCAGCAGTCTGCAAAAAACTTACAGCAACAGATTCAATCCATCCATCTTCAACAGCTGATCCGGTCGCTAACATACATGAAAACTTGAAATAAAGTGGATGCAATGAATGTAAGTACTTCTATAGAGGTGGACAACATCATAACATTAAGTAAATATTACCTTCATATGCTTGGTGACAACACGCTGAGTAGTTGATCTGAAGATGGCAAGAAGGAATAAATTCTATCCCAAAGATGACTAAAGCTGTTCTGGTGGCCCAACGCACATAGTTAAGACAATTGGTCCCTGAGCACGTGTGCGTAAAAGCGTTCCACCCTGACTACCAGCTGTAATAAGTAGGGGGAAAAGCATATCCAATGGAACACTATATTGGCAGATGAGGCCTTAGATCAGGACCCTGAACAAAAAAACATCAATGAACCCTTTAATTTTCCATTGAGAAATAATAATTGTTAAGTTGCTTATCGGGAACCTGTGGCAGAGAACACACCACATGCGTAATAGACTTTACCTGCGAAGCTGATCAGTCATCGCAAAGATGCCGAATTTAGGCCTCTGAGTCAGTGGCGTAGTCTAATGTGTTTTAGCGGTTATGCTGTACTATATAACTATATGGACCAAAAGTGGGGTGTCTGAGTGTCCTCCCCCAGGGATATTTTGAGCATCAAATACTTAATTTCCTTCATTCTGATACACGTCAATGCACCAATTTACGTTGGAAATGCCTTTATGTAGCCTGTGGGAAGGAAAACACAAATGGCATTTCAAAATATATTAGACATATGATGAAAAATATGTTGTTAAATGTCATTGTGCATTTTTAAGTGGGTATATGGAAATCCTGGAGCTTTCTCAGTGGGTATACCGCGTACACCTGCGTATCATGTAGCCTACACCACACTGTTATTGATGTGCTCATTCAGTAATCCAGTACCTTAGTAAGATACTTCATGAGCGCTGTTACTTTATTTTGTTACAGCAAAAGTTTATTCTTAGGGAAACGGAAAAAATAGCCAATAAATTAAATGCAGTAAGTGTAATGCAAGGCTATAAAGTTAATTTCTGCTCATTAGAAAAATGCAATTTTGCTCAAATCCATCTTTAGGAAGAAATGGAGAACTCAGTGAACTAAACTCAGTAATGAAATGCTGCTGATAATGCTGCTATTTCATTGGAATGACTAATTTGACTTTTAAACATCTGCACTCTCACTTTGGGAAATAAATGAATGCCACAAACAAACAAAGAGTTTTTTCCCCCAGACACCCCATTATCACAGCTCTTCTCATCAAACTTTATTTGTTTAGTAAATGTGAGTCAATTATAATAATCCACTAATATCTCCATCCTCTTCTCTCTATTTTACTGAATACATCAACCTTTAAAGTGACTCATTTATCACACTTTGTCAACTGGTTTTAACATTGTTTTCTTCCATTACCTGAAGCACAATCACCTCTAGTTCACCTAATAACAGTAAAAGTATAAGTTTCCTTCCACTGATATGGTCAGCCTCCAACTTCTTATCAAAGGCTCCGCCATGATTCTTGACCCTGAAGCCGTGTATTTGATCTTCGTAAAAGACTGTGCTGCCTCCCACTGTTTTCTTTTAACAGAGAAAATATGGCCTTTGCTGTTTGTTTCAGCACTCTCCCCACCACTTTACACTGCCTGGAGAGAATTTTCAGGAATTAATAGTGAAACACTCTCAGGTAGTACCAGCAGAGAGAGTGGAGTGGCTTGATGGGAGTTTCCATACAACATGTCTGATTAAATTTTGTGCCCTTATATACCTCAAGTGGAGATAAAAAGAGTAGAAAGAAAACAAATTCATGGACAAAAATGGATTTTAGCTGTGTGATAAGTGTGAGGATAATTTATACAACAGGAGTGTTTTCTGTGCAGTGAATTCAACACTGTAACTGTGGTGGATCAGGAGCTAAATCTGAACTTCACTCATTCAGCTGTCATGTGTCATTTTAGCTGTCATGTGTTGTTCATGTCTTCTCTGGATTCAGGGCTGTAGGGTTTAGAAATTGTTATTATAATTTTTTAAAGAGAGCACATTTACTCCATTTGTGGACAAACAGAATTCATAGCAAAATGGCACCTACAAACACAAACTTTTATTAAAGCTGCATGATTTGTCACAATCAGTGGTGGAAACTACCTAAACACATTTTGTACTGTACTTTTTTTTTCATTAACAATATGTTCATTGCAGATCAACATTGGGTACAATCTGCACTGTTTCATACAAGGAATATAATCTTTTACATTGTCTTGTTAATACAATAACAACAACACAACTTCAACCAACAACATACAATTGTAACTGTTTGGTGGATTCTAAATACATCAATGGCAGGGGAAGCATATAGAAAGACTTCTGATAAGAAACTAGAGAGCAAAACCAGGAGGTCAAAAGAGGAAAGAAACAGCTACAGCTATTACAGTGTTAATACACATGACCTCTTATCCCAAACAGCTAATGTTTAGTTAAGTACCGTTTTGAAGTACTTTTTCACACCCTGCCTAAAGGATGTTTTCAGCCCACTAGGATCCTAAATGAGGACCAGTTTTTAATGCATACATTGTAGGAACTTACAGGATTACAATTCATCTAAATTGTATTTTATTGTATGTACACATAAAGTTGACTGATTTATTTACTTGAGTATATCCTTTTTTTGCTTTAGTCTTCTACTCCACATTATGTCAGAAGGAAATATTGTACTTTTTTCTTCATTTGACACTTCAGTGTTTACCTAAAAAAAGACTTATCTGCTTTGATTGATATGATGATGTACTTTACTGCTAATCTACCCAGAAGTATACAAGGTATCTAAAATTGGCTCGACATTGACAAACTACAACATTAAAATGCTTTTACATGTGATTGTTTGTGATAAAAAACGGCATAATATAATATTCTATAAAAATACACTTTTAAATGGCCCATTCTGCATGATGAATAGCCTACATTTAATGTTGGTACTTTAAGTACATTTTGTTGATTATTCTAGTGCATTTTTACTTCAGTAACATTCAGAATTCAGGACTCCACTGATACCCATGCTAAATTTGACTAAAAAGAGGAATAAAAAATGAGGAAAAATCCAACTTTTAAAGAAACCAATTTTCTTTGTGAATGAATAATGTATTGTAAATAAATACATGTTCTTCCTTAAAATACAGGGGGCACAAATATACACACACCCCTATGTTGAATTCCCATAGAGGCCGGCAGATTTCAAAGGCCAGTTATTTCATGGATCCAGCATACTATGCATCCTGATAAAGTTCCCTTGGCCTTTGGAATTAAAGTAGCCCCACATCATCACATACCCTTCAACTTCCCTAGAGATTGGCATGGGGTACTTTCCACGAGATCATCTCTTTGTGCGAATCAAACCAGCTATTAGGCTAACTGAAATAAAACTATGCCAATCTTTAGCTTCAAAAGACCATTTTTTTTATTCCTCTTTTCAGTCAACTTTAGCATTGGTATGTAAACTTATGAGCAGCTGCACTTCAGCTGTCAGTTTGAAAACGGTTTTACGTCATACAGATGCAGTGATACAGTGGGTTTCTTTAGGAAATAATTACTGAGGTCTGGAGCTTGGTGACCTCATAGCTGGCTGTAGGCCATATCTGTGTTGTATTGGATAAACTCCCATAACTCCTGTTGATGCCTGATCTATAAGCTGTTTTCTTTTCAATTTTTGCAACCCATGGAGAAGGCTTTGCTCTCTTGACAATGCTGACATCTGATGGATTGCTGTGAGGCTAAATATATTGCTGTGATCATTCATCTTGCCAAATGTGACACATCAGCACAACAGGGCATAACTCAAGGTACATCAACGGCTGTCGACAAAAGACATTACCCAAGGGCAAACGGGCTAACATCAGCTCTCGGCGCAAAAACATCCAACAATCCACCAATTATGGAATGATAGCTCAAAACAACCTGGAGATAGTGTAGTTTAAGTGTCTTCATTCTGACAGTAGGGGTGACATTAAAAAACACGTTAATTCTACTTACTTTTTCAAAGAGCAAGACTTCAGATGAGCTCAGTGGCAGGACCCATGGATGCTGCTTCTGATGAAAACTGAAGGTCAATGGTGGAGGTGGTTGGGTCCCATACATCAGACACTGACATGGCAGCTGATAGAGGCAGAGAATGGAACCGCTTCAACGTTTGACAGCAACGAGATAATCGACTCACAGAGGGGAGAAAAGGTAAATAAATAGAGCAGGCATGAATGCATGTATGAATGCATGAATGAACGTATTCCTGATGTGGGTTACTTTTTAGTTAAATGTAAACATGGGTCACTCTAAACGACCAAAGCCATTGCAGTTTGGTAAGCATGTCTTTACTCTATAACTAAGAAACACATGTTATTAATTTGTAAAAAACATTCACAGTATCTTAGTTACTTTGCTAAACCTCTTCAAAAACAAAGTTCAGAAGCCGTAGCACGTCTGTTTGATCTATTTTATTTTGTCCATTGAATTGTGGCTGACCTGTAGCCTGTCAGTTTAATAAGTGTTTCCATGGTAGAAATTACCTCATCGTTTTGTGTGTGAACGTTGCCATTCTCCACTTTTTGGGACTGGGAAACACTTCTTTCAAACATGCTGGTAGCTGAATGTGATTTATCAGGCTATCTATTGCAGGAGATAGTCCCTTGTATCAGCTCCCAGCATGTAAACACAATTTTATAGCAATTTCTTTTCTTATCAAGAAAAACTTCTTTGGCAATCAGTGTAATTCAGGTTATATCCTGAGTTCTGTCAGTGCTCCGTGTGTGTGTGTGTGTGTGTGTGCGTGTGTGTGTGTGTTTGTTTGTTTACTGTGGTTTGATAACATTAGACTACCGGGACTGGTCTTTGTGTGCGCGCCTGCAGAGCTCAGATTAAACTTGAATTATCGGTGTTGGGACTGCCTGCTGCTTCCTCCTACTCAATCATAACGGTTCATCTCTTGGGTGTTATTGCTGTTTTACTCTGTAGAGAAGGAACTGCAGCAGTCCACCGTGTCTCCCAGGACCTAAGAAACATGTCACTCACTATATAAACATTGGATGAAACTATTGTATTCTTTTGCTTATTCATTCTATTATAGTTTGACCCTCCTGACTGTGTCGATTTCCACAGTACTCTGAGCTTTCGTAGTGAGGGCAGAATGATAGATTGTGATACTATTGTAGGGGAGGAGATGAACTAAGCTGTCTCACACTGTCTACCTGACATTTTTACATAGCAAATGCTAGAATCTAAATATCTAAGTGATAGTAACAGTGGTTTAGTTGTCTGGACCTTCAAAAAAAAAGATGGTTAAATTGTAATTATCAAATGTTCTTTCAACATAAAATCTTTAATTTTAGATTCCTTAAAAGCAAGTGCTGCTACCGTATGCCACCCAGTGACATTCATGTGAAGTGTTTTTCTCAACTGTGCATGATAAGAAAATCATCATCCCTTTTAATGTCATGGCAGCAGTGTTATTCTAGTATATGATTATAATGACATGCTCTGTCATTATGATGTGTTTTCTTTGCTGGTCTTTGTTCTTAATTTTTAAAGATTTGTCGTGCATATATGGGTATAAAATTTTTAAGTAATGCTTTCAGCCACACTTTGTGCGTTACTTCATTTGTTCTTGTAAAAAAACAGACACTATTAAAGGCAGGGTTGATAAGGTTGAAAAGATAGCAAGATTTGAAAGTAACACAGTTTAACTCCTGACCGCAATTTCACTTCATGTCTCATTCAACGGTAGGCGAACACCTGATATCATACCGGATGTATTCAAAACAAATATGACTACTGCTAGCAATACGGCAACAACGCGCATTGAGCTCAGGCTCGTACATAGGAGGGGAAGAGTACACCGAGCTGAGCAAGAAGGCATTTCATTGATCCTTTCCAAGCAGAGCATGAGGCAGTGATTGGTTTTACAGGATGACCAATTACCAATCATTTTACAGGAAAACAGCAGCTACAGACACTTCTTTTTCAGAGCCCATTCGTTTTTTTTATTGTTGTCGTGGTGTAAAGACCATCTCAAATAACATATAAAAAGGGAATATTGGAAATAGTTCCCAACAATAGTTATAAATATTGAATATAGTCATATGTGGCAAGTTCATTTGATCATGATTCATTCCTTATGTTTTTACACACTGGTAGCCTATTGATTGGACTACATAGTAATTTTGTTTTATTTTGTTTTCAGTCTAACATTGTCAGACATTTTTAACAACTATTTGATTAACTGTTTGTTAAATCAATAGTCTGAAAAAAATACGTGACCTAAACAGTTCATCAACTATCAAGATAGTTGCAAAAGAACTTTCTGTTGATTGATCAATTAAGTGATGGATTAATTAAATTATGTGAACCATTTTATGTTGTATTATCACTTTGCCCTAACCTGTCAGGGAGGTGAGTGTGAGCCAGCAGGGAAAGGACCCATATGAAGACGTGCAGCAGTTCAGGGATTCTTACAGGCATGGGCAGCAAGTCCGAACAGGAGTAACTGAGAATTCACGGGAGAAAAGGAACGGGGCAGGGAAAAGGTACAGGCAGACAGACAGAGAGGTATAGATTGGTCCTGGTCCTGGTCCAGGTGGCTGAAAAGCAAGGCATAAGACAACATGAACAGTGTGGCAAGAAGCAGGTGCAGATGGGCTTGTATAAATACTGTGGAGGGTAATTGGGTAATGAGGAACAGGTGGATGTTAAAGTCACATGGTTCAGGCTGGTGGTTAAGTCTGAGAGCATCTGGTGGATAGATGACGAATGGCAAGTTTGGAGAGTTCCGAGGAAATTTCAACACATTCTCACTCCCAACTGCATAGTGGTGCTTTGTCAGGACCCCTTGGTGCCACTTTTTAAAACACTGTGTGACCCTTCAGCATAACTTTTCATCATGCAGCATAGTCCAACTTCAACAGGGGGTTAATGCAAATTCACACAAGGTACTGTACTTGGTTCGGTTTGGGATTGTGGTTTGGGTTAAAATAAGTTTCTTACACGACTTACGTGATCTACGAAAGTTAAAAGACTTTTTGTTTCATACGGGTCACAAACAGTGCTTTGTTTGACCCATCCTAGTCTTGCTTTGCCAGACCGTCCTCCAAAGCGCGCTAAAAGATTGGATGGAAGAAAAAAGTGGTTTTGTTTAGTGGCGTTTCTTTAAACTAGTCACAATCGTCATGGGCGTTAGTAGTAATGGTTGTGAGAGAGAAAAATCAGATCTGTACAGATAGTCTAGCTGGCTGTCTCAATTTACCATGCAGAGATCTGAGGAGCAGTTAAAAATAGTCCTCATAAATCCACAGAATTTTAAATTCTAACACAAAGAAAGCGGAAAGAAATGGAAAATACATGCATCCGCCGGAATTTCCGGCAGCACTGGAGCAATCCCAGAAGTGAAACAAGAAAGATATAGACTAGACCATCTCTACGCAGACTTTGTTGCTCTTTACATTACGTTACTTGACTTCCTCTATTGAGGCAGCCCTTCACATGCAAATCTTTGTCTTACATACGTGTCTTACATACAATCAGCCAAGGCCACATACTAACTCCCCTGCAACCCCTCCCCCAAATACAGAGGACCTTAGTGTTCTCAATGGTAGCTACAGGCCTGAAGATGAAATCCTTGTTTTTAGTCCCACCTACACAGCTCTGATTCAGTTGGTTGTGTTTGTCTTCCATGGAAATAGCTGTAAACACCTATTTTGGTGTGTTGTGTTTTTAGATTTTGAATCTCTGAAAAAAATGGAGATGTAGGCAGCAATTCATACTATACGTTAAGTACAAACACCTAACTGAGAACTTCTGAACTTGTTTTGGAAAACTGTCATAAAGCTTTTACGCTGCTCACTCTGGGTTTGACACGGACACATCAGTGGCCATAATTTTAAATCCTAGCCTGGTTGATTGGGCCCACATTCTACTCTATTTCACAGCTGGCACAACGTCATATACATAGCTTATGAAATCTGACATCAGGGATCAGTTTTCATGAATGTATCTTAAAGTTGTTCAAGTTTGTAAAGTTGATACGTTGAATAAAATCCTGACGAACGTGCCATAAAAACAAGCCTGCAGTGTTTTTTAAAAAATTTATTCCAAGTGTACTGTCAGAGGGCAACATGTACATTGAATGGAATCTGACCTTGCCTGACATTTACGTCTTCCTCTAAGCATCAGCTTCTTAGTACATGGCCACAGACTCCAGGTGGATGTCTGTGCTGAGTGACAGAAGGCAAGAAATCAATATTGGGAAATAAAAAAACAGTTTGTTGTTCACCAGTCATACCTTAAATGATACATGAATGACACATGTATTGGTGGTTTCTACACGGCTGAAGAAATGTTCAGCCATCAGAATGAATGAGGAGCTGACCCTGCGGTTACCTGTGGGCCATTCATGGAAATCACCACACACTTTCATGTACCATTAAAGCGATTTTCAAGTAGTGTCTCAGTTATTTCAAACAAAAGCGGCCTTGACTGATTTTATGTAAGACATGTTAGTTTAATTAGGAATCCAGCCTCTTGTGAATATTTGATTGAAGTACTGAGTCAGGGTTGAGGTGATCTGCCCCAAGCTGTTGCGATGCTCTCCCAGAGGACTTAGACCAGGATGCAAACAGCAGGCAGTCCAAGTCTGAGCTGATGAAGTCCGACACTCACTGTGGCTGGATATGAACCAGAACGGATGCGCCGTGCTTTGTCTGGAATAGAAACAGGGCATTGCTGAAAAAGGATCCAATATCATGATAGTGATTAGTCTTAAGTGACTCACCGAGACACTAACAACACAGGCAGGCTCTCCTTTGACAATTTCCCTGTGTGAATGTGATTTCCTAAATATATTCTCTATTATATTACCAATTTTGTATGCCTTTGTTTTTCAGAATGAAGTGCTGTCACTCTGTACAAAACATAATATATGGTAAATTATTCAAAGAAAACCAATGGGAAAAAAATCTTTTATTCCAACGATACGGTATCAAATCAAATTCTCATTTAAATACGTTATTTCCTCTGCGCTTTATCTGTTTGAGTATACTGTTAAAATGACACATATTTCAACACACACATATGAGCTTTCTTCATCTTCATTCAAACACCTGAGAGGATATAGTTGCCTAAAGACGTTTGAATCACCAGTCTACAACAGAGACACAGCCACACTTAAATGCAGTGAAATAGAACTATAGAAGGCCGCTTTCCCAGTTGCAAATTACACCACTTAGACATTTGAAGTGAACTATGTGTGTTGCAATTCCAATATCCACGCAAAGCTGCCTGTATGCGGACATAATTAGAGCTGGGATGCAATATCTCTTTAGCAGCGCAACTCAGATGGCAATTTTGGTTCTGCACACACAACATCCATGCTGTGTCTGTCTGCCCTGGAAGATGGATGCCTCCTCTGTTGCTCTTCCTAAGGTTTCTTCTATTTCTATCTCTGTTTAAGGGGTTTTTGGGATTTTTTCCTTTTCCAAATCGAGAGTGTAAGGAAAGAGGATAACGTAAAATTGACTTGACAGCATCAACACCTTCTGTAAAATGTCTTTACAACTATTGGATGTATTGCCTAGAAATTCGCTACACATATTAAAGATCCCAATTGGATAAATTCTGGTGTGTACATATTGTGTAAATGTTTATCTGATGAGCAGTTGGCACGTTGTATGCCAGCCTCAGCAACAGCATATGTCTGTGCTTGAATGGTGAATAGTCCCTGTAATATGTAAAAGTGCTTTGAGTAGTACTATATGAATACAGTCATAGTCACATTTATATTTACATTAGAATGCAGTGAAATCAGGTTTAGACACTTTTTGTCCCCAGGGGATGAATTGTAAAACCTTTGATGCCCTGACCTTTTATTTGTCCAATACTTTGGTTAATGAACAAATTCCTGTAAAACTGTTTATATTTCTATCATCCTCAGCTGTACTTAGTGTTATGGCTAATTAGATAATGTTGACATGGTAACAATCTCAAATTATATGGTGTACATGGTAAACGTTACACCTGCTACAACATCAGCAAGTAAACATTGTCATTTTAAAAATTAGCTCAGCGCTCCACTGTGACTGGGTCTAGCCTGACTGAAGACTCTGTGTTGTGCTAATTTAAAGGAGATAGTTATAGTTACCTCAAAAATACATAATACTGACAGCAGCAGCAACATGCTCCTTTCTCATCTTTCGGACCTATGCTTGGTCACATCATCTGACAGCATGTCTCCTTCCATCAAAACCCTACTGAGCTCAACTGTTGCTGTAAAAAGGCTTTGAATCCATTTCTGAATACAAATTTGAAATCACCTTGACTTCTTCAGCTTTTCAGAGGTTTTGCCCCAGTTCTTTCAGCTGATTGCAACAGCAGACCCTGGTCATGGTATTTCAACTTATAAAACATAGAAGTAACTAATGCAATTATTAACTATGGCTGCACTTCATCCACACCAGATATGATGGTCACAGGCATGCCTAAATTGAATGGAGCAGTCATATGTTTTATTCCATTTTAATTAACAAACTTGTAATATATTAATACTTTAAACCTTCACAGAAACTCAAGTGAGACTCAAACCCAAATCTTGTTAAAATCACATGCTCATCACTTAAATAGACTTAGGTACACGCTAAAAGCTGTCTTCCAACAACTGTGTTTGCTCAGAAGCTCATCATGCAAATGGAAGCAGTGAATATTATATATATATATATATATATTTATATATATATATATATATATATACATTATTTAAATGTAGATTATGACAAGTGTTAGCGTGTATGGCAATACTGTAGACATTCAGAACAGTAAGTAGCCAAAATAAGTTTCAGGGTGACTGAGTTTGTCTTGTGTGATGAGGTGAGAAGCTGGAGTATCTAGGCATCTGGGGGTTTGTGGGAGGCATTCAAGTTTCAGGGAACCCTGAGGTGAACCCCAGAAAAAGATGGAGGATAATTCATCCCAGCTACCATGGCAATGCCTCAGGTTCCCCTATAACGTCCTACACAGTTGTTTTTCCTTCGTCCCTTTCATATGATGCTATTTGTATGTGTAATCTAGCCCCAAAGACAACCCCAAAACAATTTTCATGATATTCATAGTGTTGCTATTGATATGTTGACATGATGTTCTTTTTACACTTTGGCCACTGTTTTGGCCCCTCTTAATTAGGTCTCTTGCTGTACAAAGCACCTCACCTTTTATGATCTCTTTTCCTCCAAATTACTTGTTATATACCGTGTAGTCACGGTTACAGGGTCTTTGATTCCAGGGGATTTTTGCTTTTAGGCGTGTGACCAGCAGTGGTGAAAGAAGTATTCAGCTTAATGTCAAGTTTAAGTTATTTAATCAATCACGTTAGTCAAACACACAGCAATTGTAGTGATACAGTAGTTGGTAATGAAATTGACTTCAGGCTCCGTCATACAATGCTCATACAAATGTGAATAACAAAGTCACTATAATGGAAATACTCAAGTAAAAAGATCTATGCTCCTCACATTTTTAGTTATCGTAAAATTTGTCTTATGTTACTACATTAAATATCACATTTAGAAGAAGATCCTTTACATGGTCATGTTGAACTGCCATTACTTAATCATTTTCAATCAGTCTTCCAAAGTCCTCTGAGCTCAGCTTTTGTTGTAAGCATCTGCCATCTCACGCCATTCTAATTGTGCTCAAAGTTGAGGTTTGAAAAAAAAGAAAGTGATCCTCAAATATTTTAATGTAGCCACTACAAATAACTGACATAAATTTGATTATTTGGGCCTATTATTTCTAATTACCTTGTGTGACTACGAGGCTAGCAAAGGGGGCAACCATCTTTGAAAAATGTGGAGACACACCAACAGTTATTCTCCTGACATGATGGTGTGAGTGCAGTAAAAGCCTCATGGGAGCTGTAGGTATAGTTCAGGGAACCTGGGAGTTTGAATTATTCCCAGCAAATACACAGAGCTGGGTCAGCCTGCCCCTTTTGCAGCGCTAGAAATGTCAGCAGTGAGGTGACAAAGGAGTGACTCACATTTATCACCAACACTCATGAGCCCCCGCTGAAGAAAAACACCTCTCATTGTACCCTTATACTGTAAGTAAAGCTGAATACATCATGGGAATTTATTATTAGCAAATATTTTCCATTGCATATTTATGTGAATATGACGGTGTTTCTTCTGCATTTATTTAGATAAGTGTGACACATTCTATTTATGTGAAATTAATACATGTATTATATTTATTAGAATTTGTATTTACATTAGCTGTGCCTATAAAGACCTGTGAGATGATAAACTGCCACAGGAAATCAGCATATTGTCACTTGGGCCAATCATTTTATTGTTAAATCCATGAATTATTTATACTGGCTCACCAGAGTTTGAAAAAGAGACATGAATAGTCTTTATATTGACAGACAAACATGGATATATCCTGCTCGCAAACCACACAAATGCACCTTAATATGAGCATTTATCTCTTAATTTGTGAGCAAAAGTCCTCCCATTTAAATATTCATAGATTCGAAGGGCAGAACAGGCACCTGATAGAAATTACTATTGATTTTTAAATACATTAATTCAGCTTCAAATGAATGAATTCTCTGTTGAAGGACATGTGGTTATGAATTGTAATTATGCGTTCATATTAGCATGAAGCCTCTCTGTTGCACCTGGAGGCATCAGTCTCTCTTAAAAACCACACTGTGCAATAGCCGTTAACAGGTAAAGCTCTGACTGGAGTAATTTATCTGTCCTGAAGGCTCCTCAGACAAGAAATTCCCTTTTGACATCCAGAATGACAGCAGGAACACAATCCAGACAGGATATTCAACCTGCCGGTTTAATCCTCTGCTCTGACAAATACAGAATTTTAAATTATATCATCATACATATATATGTAGATATATACTATATACATGTAAATGTTGTGGTTAAGATGTGGATGAGAAGTCGTCAGCAAGTGTAAGAACTCAGTAGAAGTCGAAGATGAGGTTGAAAAGACAGATTTTATTATCTACCCCAATTATGGCCACTGAGGCAAGAATAATAATTTCAAAATTAACAAAATTAAGGAAAGCACAACAATACATCCAAGTAAATGAAGTAAATTGACCTGAGAATCAAAAACAGTCACATTCATACAATCTTCCAGCTGTTTACAGGTTGACCTTTGAACTATTCAACACTAAACTGAGAGCAACAGACTTAAGTCCTCCTCACTTCAACTGGCAAATGACACTGCCAGTCTACATAAGCCTGAAGCGCGCCCCTGAAACCGGAACATACAAACACAACAGCACAACACAGGGGTGGCCCAGGCGAGTAGACATCAAAGGTCCAACACAGCGAAAAAAAACAAGTAAAAACCCACCTTTGATAGCATGATCCATCCAGAAAGACCTGGCAGACACTAGAGTTGTGGTACACCATTCCACCATAAAGAGATACTTGTACAAATATGGTCTTTACGGAAGAGTCATCAGAAGAAAACTTCTTCTACGTCCTCACTACACAAATCAGCTTATGAAGTTTGCAAATGAACATATAGACAAGCCTGATGCATTGTGGAAAGTTCTGTGGACCGATGAGGTTAAAATAGAACTTTTTGGCCGGAATGAGCAAAGGAGGAGAAAGGGCACAGAAAATAATGAAATGAAAAGAACCTCTGTCCAACTGTTGCATGGGGGGGATCAATCCTGCTTTGGGGTTATGTTGCAGCCAGTGGTACAGGGAACATTTCATGAGTAGAAGGAAAACTGGATTCAATAAAATTTCAGCAAATTTTGGATGCTAACTTGATGCCATCTGTGAAAAAGCTGAAGTTAAAGAGAGGATGGCTTCTACAAATGGATAATGATCCTAAACACACCTCAAAATCCACGGTGGATTACATCAAGAGGCGTAAACTGAAAGTTTTGCCATGGCCTTCCCAATCTCCTGACCTCAACATAATTGAAAATCTATTGCTAGACCTTAAAAGAGCAGTGCGTGACAGACAGCCCAGAAATCTCAAAGAACTGGAAGACTTTTGAAAGGACAAATGGGCAAAGATACCTTAAACAAGAATTGAAAGACTCTTGGCTGGCTACAAGAAGCGTTTCCAGGCTGTGATACTTGCCAAAGGGGGCAGTACAAGGTATTAACTCTGCAGGGTGGCCAAACTTTTGCAAACACCATTTTTTTGTTTTCTGTAATTTTGAAAGTGTAAATTATGGAAATGTAATCTAACTTTTTGTGACATATTATACAAATGTCTTATCTGTCATTTGATGCCTTTTTGAGATTTTTCCATCTTTTCTTGGCTTTTTTATGCATATTAATACAAATTTTTACCTGGGGTCTCCAAACTTTCGAGCCCCACTGTAGCCACAAAGCCAAAAATCTACAAAATATTATTCATGTATATTATATATATTAATATATTATATATATTAGACATGATTCACACCAACATTTGACAAAGCCACAAGATACATTGACGGCTGAAAAATCAATCACTCGAACTATAGGTCACCTAACGCTGAAGTCACAGCGCCATCCAAACCCGACGACGCTGGCAACACACAAAGACTACATGTTACCCGCTGTCACCTTCCAAACTCAACAAACAGACACACATTCAACAAAGACATATGTGTTGCGTGATTATTATAACCGGTCATGTTTGTAACGTAAATAGCATGGTTTTAAACAATAACAGAATTATGTATTGATAGTTGTAGCTGAAGCATACAGTACAAATCACTGCAGTGTTAGATGTTACATGTGTGCACAAGAAAGCTTATTAAATTAAATTACTGTGGGGGATTTGATGAATGGCTAGGATAACACTATTTGAAAACCATGTGATAATTAACAGAACATATTGACACAAACCTTTTCACTGATATGAAATAGGTAGTGCCTAGCTACCGTGACGGAAGTTATGCGCCCTGTCGCAGTGGAATAAAACCCTTAAGTGTAAGGCTGCCAATATTCTATATTTTTACTGCATTCAAAATTTTACTCAAGTAAAAGTACAAAAGTACTGGCATCAAAATATACTTTAAGTGCTTGATGGGTAGCTTGTGAATTTACTCCCAGGGATCAACAAAAGTCTTATCTTTATCCATAATAATCTTTATATTCGTATTTGTGGATTATATTTAGCATTATTAACTTGAATCTGCAAAGTAAATAAAGTTATTAAATATACAGTGGAGTAAAGTACAATATTTCACAGTGACATGTAATGGGGTAGAAGTATAAAGTAGCAGAAAACTGAAATACTCAAGTACAAGTACCTCAAAACTGTACTTTAGTAAATGTACCTAGTTACTTTCCACCACTGGAAATATGTCATGCAGGACAACAGTGTGGCTCATTGACGTGTTTTTAAAAGTTTTTGGACAACAAAACACTTTTTCACAGCATACATTTTGACATTTCAGAGAGGAAAATCACAGAAAACATGAATTATGGCTTCATTCCACTCAGGGGAGGCCCTGGTATTGTGCATTCTGGCTTACAACATAGTTTACTGGGACACCTAATGGAACCAAGCCATTGCTAACGTGATATATTTCCCCTGTGCTTTTCCTGCTATGACAAGTCAAAAGGTCTGCTGTTAAAAAGGGCTATGGAGGTCTTTTGGTACAAAGGGGTACATTAGATGAGGCTATGGTTACACAGACAAAACCCTTTTCAAATAAACCCTGTATTTTCCTATTTCTATTGTATTGTATTGAATCTATTTGCATGTAAGTCTTCTGCATAACAAACTGAGCAACGTGTCAACTTCAAAGCCAAGATACGGAAAGGTGCGTCTACGTACTTCATCAGCCCTTATGCACTCTTTGATGGCACTCTAATTGAACATTTTATTCACACAACAGTGAGCTGTTACCTGCTCCAGTAAATCACCATACATCTCTTTTCATTCAGGAAACTTTAGGAAATGTGTGGCTGAGATTTTTGTTGCTGGAGTTGGAGAATTCAAAGCAGCAGAGTCTGAGTTTCTGAGTCTCAGTTTGGAAACTGAAGCTTCACTTGTGGTGTTTCTGTGATTTCCCATCTGTGGAATGAGGTGCAACATCAGCACTAAGCTACCTTACTGCACACTCACAGATGATTTAACAGCCAGCTCTTTAGCACAGCCATGGATTAATAGAGCTTGACACAAAGCCTTTTCACTGGCTTTATATGTTTCTCCTAAGCTTGGGGGAATTGAGCGCTGGTGTTTTTCCCAGCGTGACACCAGTATCATTTGTGCTCAGTTCACAGTCCTCTTCAAAAACTTGGGGTTTAATGCTGTGTTGGCAAGCATCAACACTGACTATTGGCAATCTCTGTCCTCAGAGATTCAGATCAAAGAAGTATTGGCTATTCTGCCCAAAGATTAGCCTACATCAAGACCCAATTCTATGCAGAGCCCCTGAGGGTACTTTTCTAGAAGACTGGCAGATACATTCACTGGGGATGCTGCATTGGACTATGGGAGGTTATCATGGCTGACCTCATAATCCACTTGTTTACTTTCTGTTTTTGTTGTAGCGCCCCAAATGACAACATTTCCTCTTTAGTTTAGTCTTGAAGTTTTGAAATTTGACACAGTTCAAACATAGAAACAGTAAACTGGAAGAAAATGTGGGGATTTTAGGAGCTATAGGGTTTTTCACCAAATCTGTGGGTGTATCTCTAATCTATGTGCACTTGATGTCCTGTATTTTCCATCAGGCCATCATTGGCCAAATGAAGACACATGCAAACAATGTACTTTGTTCAATTTCTTTTTAGTTAAATGTCATCAAAACCCAAAAATTGCACCACAAATTCTTGTCTCACATTTCTTTTGTGGGTTGAATTAAAAACAACCTCATGTTAAAACTCCCACAGGGGTTTCACTTGAAGATAGCACAGTGTAATAATGACTGTGAGTTAACTGGGGTTTTCTTTTCTAAACGCTGCTCGTCTCAACCTGCAGATGACCTTTCAAAGTACAAAGTCAGTCAAAAACCCAGATCCATATTGAAGTTTTCACAAGAAAGCCAGCCAGCAATAGATCTGCACTGCTCAGAATGTGAATTAAACCACAGTAGAGGAACTAGTGAAAAATACTGTTGAGATTAAGGGAAGATTCTTCTGAGATGAAACAGAGGATTGTGCTTCTGCTAATTGTCTCCCTCAGGTAAAGACTCTGTTTTTTTTGGTTCTAAATTGTAGAATTCTTGTAAATTTCTCTGTCTGTTTGTATTTGAACTTGATGGATGATAACAGCTTGCTAAATATAACAATTATCTAGACGTTGCTGCTCAAACTGTAGTTTTAGTGACGTTCAGGGGTCACTTGCACAACTCACAGTAGGTCTAAACAAATTACAAGTACTGTAGCAGTTGCTCTCATTATGTTTTGAATCCGACATGCACTTTATTAATAAATCCATATTGGTATTAACCATATTACGGCGAATATTTTCAAACATTTCCGTTAAGCCATGACCTCATGGCCTGTTTAACCAGCTCTCTGCCATCTGGTGACCCTGTGATATAATCTATATTGCGTGAGAAAATAACTGGCTTATGTATTTGGATGGAGCTAGTGTGGGAGACAATACAACACTACCCTTCTGTGGTTTTACAGGGCAGAGTGTTACTGCCGTCAACTACAGTGAATACTGACAACAAATCCTCCTCTTTAATAAGCCACATTCTGAGCCATGTTCAAATCAAAGGAGTAAATGGCAGCCATGTTTTCTGTAAATGCTTGTCTCACTGTCAAACCGCTATTCGTTTTGTCCTACTGCTTTTTCCGCTGATGTTCCCGTGTTTTGTCTAAAAAAACTCTCTGTAGACTGTTAAGTCTTACATTCACCAGACAAACACTGCCAGTGCACAATTTTTTGTCCGACCTCGGCAGAATTCCCTGCCAAACCCACATTGTGGAAGAATAGTGTGGATCCTAAATGCATGCAGCTAAACGAGGAAGCCTCGGGGATCATTGACCAGCTGTCACCAACATATAATGGAGCAAGAAGGATTTTACACCAATTACGTAGAGTACCTCTAAGTATAGTATATGCTATAACAGGGAACTGGATACATGGTGCAGGATCTTTCGGAATAAGTAACAAAATCTACAGAGGGTTGTTATAATTGTAAAGAAAGAAAGAAGAGGAAGTGATTCCCCTTTAGCCAAAATTAAAGGAGAATTCAGACAAAAATGACAGAAATGCATGAAAGTTGTGCTAATTCAGCTCTGTTTAGTTCCGGTGTTAATACTGAGAAGGAGTGCTTTGGGGCAGTCTATAAACTACAACACCAAAAAGAGATACAAATGTTCAAAAATAAGCATATTCTTATTTTTATTTTTAAAAGTAAGTGCTGTAGTACAACAAGCAGGAGACAAATTATAATGGGGCTAAGTTTGGAGACACTACCTTATTTAATCATTAAATTGATAGCCTACATATTTTAGTT
>NC_045734.1:7791546-7797678 GCF_008692095.1 Etheostoma spectabile | reverse complement strand
TTTGCTGTGTTGTAGTTTGTAGACGGTCCCTAAGCTCTCTAACTGCCGTCTCAACACAGGAACTAAATACAGCTGATTTAGCAGAACTTTCAGTTCACTTACACTTATTTCACATCTACAGCAGTGAGATTCACTGTGTTCACTCGGAAAGAATGACTTCACATGGGTAGGGACTTTCAATGACATTTTGAACATGTTTAGAGGCTACAAACACGTTTAAAACTTGCCCTTTTTAAACCTGTTGGGTGCTACCTCTAGCAGGAGGATAACACGGTGTAGGCAGCACCAATTATTTTCGTTTTTCTCTCTACTGCCAGCGCTCCAGATTTACAAACAACAGAGCTACGTGTTAAAATTGACCGGAATTCTCCTTTAACAGCTGCTTATGTGAGGCCGAAGTGTCCTTATTGTAATTGCAGTGCTATGATATTTCATGCCACTTGGTTGACTCATTTTTTCCACCCTCATTGTCCATGACATATTTTCTTTCATTCTTAGCAATGGCAGTATTGCTCACAATTACAATAAGCAGGTCAATGACGGTGTATTTCACACATGTAATTTGTTTTTTTCAATATTTGTTTTTGTGTCTTAACAATGTGATGATTAGCAGAAGGCTGTGGACTGGAGTGGCGGAGTTCTCACAGGATTGCCAATTTAGAGTGCCTGCTGCTGACCACGCACACGCACGCACGCACGCACACACACGCACACACGCACACACACACACACACACACTTTGACAGAGATGAGAGAGGGCTTGTGTGCGTGTTTGTGTGTGTGTTTGTGAGAGAGAAAGAAAGCGAGAGAACATCAATCTTGCCCAACATGATTTGCTGACTGGATGAAAGCACTCCATCTGTCTTATGCTTTTTATTGAGGGAAAATTGGTTGAATTTGAAGCACAGTGGTTCCACAAACAGAGAGAAAAAAACATTAGAAGATGTCCTTGTCCACACTTGTGGTGCAGCGAGATATTTTAGCAATTGTGGGAAATCAAGAAAAGTTAAATACCACACTTTATTGTCATCCATTTGTGTACAGTACATTACAGTGGGGAACAAAATTGTGTTTCCCGTGCTTTCAACAGCACAGCAGGGAAACGACAAGGTTGCAATTCCTACATTGTGCAACCAGTTTGGGTGTAGTCTTTCAAATCAAAGCAAAAAGTCAGCACTTTTAAACCTCATAGCCCTTTAATCTCTTCAGATCCCATGTGCCGAGGTACAGAGCCAAAACAGCAACAAATGTGAATGCTTACAGACTGAACTGTATAATTGATCACAACAACCATTTATAGCAGAATATTTTTATTGTTTAAAATGTCCTAACATGAATCCAACATATAGTATTATTAGCAAATATAATGATAGGCTTACTGGCCTATAGGTAAGATAATCACTAAGATAGCCAGTCACAGATACAGTTCATCCCAAATGATTTACTGTGCCATATGTATGCATAACATTAAAACATGATTTTTAAAATCATGCCAACAATTATTATTTTAATAGCATAGTATTCTACACACTAAAAAGGTATGTGGCCCATAAAGGCTTCATGCTGCCCTACATGTTATCGTAGGGCCAGTTTTATATGATAACTAATCATCAAATTTTAAACAATATGTAGTAGGGCGTGCCTGATCCATATCTCTTTCAGTTAAGGGGTCCTTGGCTTTAAAAACGAAGACCCCTGATTCGTAGAATTCCTTAGAAAAATCCTAAATCTCAACTCAAGATGGGAAGTTTAAAGAGCCATATTTACAAATATTGCCTATTATTGTAAGGTCCCACTGTCCAAATCGGTTTCACTAAAACTATCACTACTACTAGTATGCTGTATCAGTGCTCTTAGATGAGTTAACACAACAAAGGTTATACCCTGCCAAGGCCCTATTCTGTGCCCTCTCGTTCTGTACACATATTGCAAATGTGTTGTCCTCATAGCACTGTGACTAATGATTATTTAAATTATTGATTAATCAGTTAATTATGTTTTTATTCATTGTTTAGTCTGTGAAATGTCAGAAAACTGAAGAAAAAAACCTTTTCCCAGAGCCCAATATGGCATCTTCAATATAGCTTGTTTTGTTTCAACAGTCAAAAACATGAAGCCAGATATTTTAAAGTTATTTGCTCTCATGTCTGTACAAACACGACAAAGTGTGTTGATTAGTGAGGTTTGTGGTGCTGGTAGGAGGATTTCACGACCTTTCGACAGAGCAGCTGTTTCAAACTTGTGCCAGGTGTTTATGCTAAGCTAAGCTAAACAGCTAGCATGCAGCTTTACAGTATATTTACCTTCACATCAATGTTCTCTGAATAATAATGATTTGCCCAAAATGATAAACTATTCCCTGAATGTAAAATATTGAGAAAAGAACACAAGTTGCAAATCTCATTAAAAACTGAGCAACTGGATGTTTGGCACTTTTACTTGATACATCCAAATCCTCTAAAATCATAAAAAAGTCACTCTTGTCACCACTGATTATGATGATCAAACATGATGACAGTGATAATGTATTCAGACAAAGCTCGACAAAGCTTATAAACTATCCCATGTTCATCTGCTGTCGTCTATTAACCTATAAACTACTTGGCTGGCCAGCCAGCTCAAGATAAGCAGCGTACTCTCAGGTTAATACTTTTTGGATTTAAGCAGCTGTTTTGTAAAAAAGGAGGACAGCACTCTGTGATGAGTGAGTTTAAGTGGTTACAGACACAACACATGTTTGGCAGTAGGATTTCTCTTACTTCTGCTCTCTGTTGGGGTTTTTTTCTCATTTGAACCAGATTCGTCTATGTGGTTTCTGCGTACACTGCAGCAGACACGGGGTTGACTGGTTGTGCTCATGATGAGCACTGGCTTGGATTGTAATCCCTCTGTGCATCATTTAACGCACCGCTTCAGACAGCAGGACCAGAACGACTTGCTACAGCATCCGTCAGACTGAGGAGGAAGTTGTAATTCTCCCTTACTTCATAGTTTTGCTGAATATGTGACAGCAATCATTTTTGGTTGTTAGTTAAAATGAGGAAGGAATGTCATAAAGCTCACACCAGATGGCAGACTGCCAAAATCCCAGCAGAGTGAAATGTAGAGGTGTGACAGAGCTTTATGCCTTTCTTGGAGGAAAGAAAAAAAATATAGGTTTACAATTAAATAGGGCAGCTTCACAATTGTCTCCTCTTTTGCAGTGAACTGAGTGAATCCACCAGTTTAAACTCAATACCCAACTTCAATCTATGTCAGGAATATAAATTGCATTTTGTGCATACAAGATGCCTTACCAAACTGAACATGGTTTCAGCTGCTGGTTGCACATAAATCACTTGAAAGTACAGTGTGCATTTTTTGTTTACCACTAGTGGTGTAATGGAGCAATGTTTTAATGTGTGGATCTCCTAACTGTATCTGTTAGACCAACACAAGATAGAATGGAAGTGTATCTATTCTGTGAGTCAGGCAATTGACAGACATCAAACATGTTTCTCTGATCACTTTCTATGTGGATTGCCCTTTACACTCAGTCATCCCCACACTAGGGCTAAAGGTACTTTCTTAAAGCTAGCGGTTGCCGCTGTTGCATCCATGGTTATTAGGCACTTTTATCTGAGTTGTTGATTGTTAAACTTTTTCAACCTGCCACCATGGCTCACTGTGCAACCTTGGCAACTACAGAAGCAAGGGAAATTACGCTGGAGCTAATTTAGTTCTGCACTAGAAGGGCACTCAGAGAGTGAAGACCCCTGCCAAGGCCAATGGTCCAGACTCCTATTCTATTCAAAACCACCATGTCCGGATATATTTCCGAATCTATTAGAACCAGTGTTTTCCTCGTCAATTTATTTGGCCTCCTACTGATTCCTTCCCTTTAGCTTTGAAACTGAGCCCATCTTAAAGACAGTAATGCCGGCCGAGAGTCGCAGACAGTCTGAAGGTCTCAGGAGGTTAAAGTTATGTAGTAACCCCTTTATATAATCCATACCTTTTTAAGTATCTTTCAGCTTTTTGTACTGAAGCATGTTGTTTCCCTGTGGCGCGGCAGCTAATGTTCTGTGGCCCTGCCCCCGGGGGCTTAGAACCTCTGGCATAGGTTGTCTGCTAGGATCATCAGATGTAGCCATTAGCCACTGCCGCAGAGTTGGGCCCTGCTGTTGCCCATTTAAAATACGGTGCACCAACAGCAGAAGCAGCGGTAGGAGCACACTGTCTGAAAGCATCTTAAGAGGGTCGCATTTTAATATGCTACATCCATTTCCTCCCTGTGAAGAATAAAGATGTTAACACAGTCTGGTGTCTTCTGGTCTACTTCTCATACCACCCTCAACTAAACAGCAGACCTCTTCCAGTAGCCCAAACCCATGAGATGCCATGCCTCAGGGTCAACTATTAAGTAGGCATCATAGGAAGAGCTGCTCTGGACTAACATGCTACATGAGTGCCTCTCCGCCTGCAGGGAGAACACTCAGTGCACTAACATCAGTCTTTACCAGACATATCGGAGCAGCTTAAGGCTGTGAAGAGGAGCAGAGGTCAGAGCAAAGCCAAACTAACTTCAGGGTTAAGACATTATTCTTAGTCTTATTTTACTTGTTACTACTGAACACATGCCTGCATGACTGACATTTTCACATTTCTGACTCACAGCCATGTCCTGCCCACGAGCTCCACATATGTTAAAACATGTAATGTCCCAGCTCTTTTGAACACTTATAAAACACTTATTTATATGAGCTCCACGACATTGACTCAATGTCGTCACTCTGGCAACATTGCTGCTGAACATAATTGACAAGCTGAGTTATTTGCCTCATTTGTCAGATACTTGAGACTTGACAATGATTTTCAAACAGTAAATTGCAGGTTGACAGGCAAAAATTACTTTGACAAAAAGGCTCCTTCCAATTTTGATTAATTCACACAAACTGAAGAAATACTTCATGCCACAAGCTTAACTGTTGCAGCAGTTTTTCCTTCCGGTAGAAGTCAAAATAAAACTTGAAAGAGTTTTCAGAGGTGACAGTGAGTGAATCGGTGTTTCTAATCTTGGAGGAGGTTAAGTGGGATGCACTTTAATCCCTGGCAGGCATGCAGTTGCCAAGATTTCAGGAATATGTTTGGTTCAGCGTGTGGACACGTTCCTGCATTGTGTGTGTGGGTGTTTGTGGATTTGCAGTAACCGGTTGTTACCAGGCAGAGGCTGATCCACACTGGGGAGAAGTCATTTTATGGACTCCCATCTCTCCTAGGATTAACAAAGCCCGTTTCTGTTCTCCTTAGTGAGGCTTTCATTTTTTATTTTGGAGATGAAAATAAAGACATGCAACAGATTTATTTACTCAATATATATCTTTAATAACCTTTCTGCCTTATCCTTATATGACTTTGAAAAATAGATTATTTTGCCCATGAATTTTGCAATTTTGTGCTGCACTGGCAGGAACACAAATAAACAAATATGCTTTTGATTCAGTTATATTGGCCACTTATATGAACAACAAAGATAACACAAGTCTGTCAATAGGTGCAGGGATTCCTCTGTCTTAATTACAGAACTCCATTAGGAGCCACAAGGATCCTCAACAATAGTCTTCAAAGAGAATAGTGAAAATTAATGTAGAGACTGAGAGAGAGGAAATGATGTTATTATAGTGGAGAGGAATGAGTGCTATGATTATTAGAGCTTTACTAGTCCAGGCCACAAACTGTGTTTTGTGAGAAAAGGCTTCTCTGACAACAGGACTGGCAGTGTAGCTCCATGTCCCTGCATTCATTTCCAAAGCTTTCTATAATACTTTACAAAAAGGATGGGCAAGATCTCCTCATAGCCAAACACAGATGCTTCATGCTCCTGCATAATTCACTGTCGTGCTCCAGAAGCTGGAGTGAAACCGCAGAGCTTTTAATGGTTAGAGGTCCTGGTAGCCGAAGGGTCATTGTATTACTAATGACTGAGAGAGAAAGAGAATGGACGAGAGGGAAAGAGAATAAACAAGGACCATAAGCCTACCGTTTTATCCTATATTGCTGAAAATTAATTATATTATGTACAGCACAAATTCAATTAATTCATAACCTGAATAAATGAAATCCTGCTGTTAGAGAGAAGAGTGTAAAGTACAG
>NC_045734.1:7751546-7786546 GCF_008692095.1 Etheostoma spectabile | reverse complement strand
GAGTATGAGGGAGAAATAAAACACATATGAAACAAATAGCCTGACCTTTATTCCATCTCAATAATAGTAGGGGCCAAACACAAGTTGCCGTCAACTAGATTATAAAATCACACACTGTGACATTGTTCATAAGTATTTCAGACTTATTTATGTTTGAAAGATAAGTCCTGAAATCAATACAGCGTGCAAGTGGAAAAGAATCTCCAATTTATGGAGACATAATAACAAAGCCACTCTGTGCCACGAACTTCTTAAATACAAGAAAAATAAAAGTGTTAAAAAGACACTTTATACACAGTATGGTGCAGGGTATAAAGGCATGCGTTGCAATAAGCCAGTCTATTCAAACGGCCACTCCTGTTGCTCAACATTATATCTTTTCATCAATAACCTTGCCTGCCGAAAACGTCCACTAATGAACTTCATGCATCATTATAGATATAGCCTTTATAGAGGAAATAATCATGTTCACACCCCATATCCTGCTACTGTTGCTGACAATCAGCAACTACATCCTGGCTTTTGCTCTGATGAACTCAGGTCATACTGAACAATGCAAGTATCTGCAAGCACTGCAACATGAAATGTAGTGCTGTTTGTTTTAAAAGGTAAAACGTGAGCATAATCATGAGCACCTGTGACAAATTTGATCATGCAACAGGACATTTTTATTGTCAGCCAGATTGCTGCAGTGCCTCTAAACATAGAAGTGCAGAGGAAATGGACATATAATTATCTCTTTGTGGATAAATGAACAATAAATTGCGAAAGCTAAATAAACAAAAATGAGTTACCTTCTAATGTCTGATTCAATGTATCATTGTGGCACAAATGCTCCTTAACTGCCGTTATGGTTTTTTGTTCCCTGATGTGAGTGCTTTCTAACAGCATGTTGTCTCAAGAGTGCATTGATTGAAAGCATGGCTCACACTGCTCATTGCCTGGTTTCATATATCACTCTAACTTAAACAAAGCCAGGAAAGAGCCCACTTCTAAAAGTCTCATCATCTCTTTACACCTGCATGGATGGTTTTACCACATTGGGGCTATTACATCATAATGAAAATGTGTTATTTAGCTTTCCTCTCAGCCTGCTGACGTTTTCATGGTGAATTCATGTTAGACTATAGTAGGTTCTGTCAAAAAATATGTATTGAGTCCTATAGTTAAACTGTGATTATTTGCAGAGCAAACTGAGGAGCTCAGCTTGAGCATATTCACATATGATGGAGCATAAGTAAATGTAGAAAAAAAAACGTGTTTACTTCATGAATTATAAATGCTGTAGAAATGACTGGACATAAGCTTTGCAACATATCCTGTTAGGCATCCTCCAGTGAAGTGAATCAAAAACTTAGCTCATGAGCTACATCTGCTCCCTAAGCTTATCACTGCTGGTGGGGATTGCCATAGAATTATATGCAAGGCACAATGTTTACTTCAGCTGCGTCCCATTGATAAGGCAGAGGGTGGAAGCAGTGGAGAGAAAACTAAAACCTCCGGAGAGAGCAGTAGTTTGTAGAGCAGCAAAAAAAAAGAAAGAAAAAAGGACTGCATTCCAGGACCACCATTAAAAATGATGTAGAGCAAAGCTCTGGACCTAAACCCAGAGGCCGAGGAGGAACTGAATGATCACACTGTATACTAATGAGTCATGATGAAATATGTATGTGTGAAACAGTGAGGCCGTAACATAAAGCTAACACAACTTTCTGGAGATTAAAAGTTCAGACCAAAATCCTGGCTTCTAAATGTTTTTGAAAAATAAGCAAGAAACATTGTCAGCTAACTGTACTTAAAATTTAAAAAGTAGAAGTATGCATTTTGCATTATGACCCCCTTTATAATGTAGTTGTAGAATGTAGCTGTTAACAGCATTTTATTGTAGTAGGTCATAGTGGAGCTAATTCAAACTACTTTTTGTGCTATTTTGTAGTTTAATCCATAACAATAGATCATATCACATAAATGGAAGCATTGTGTGTAAAATCGTAATTGGTATCTAAAGCTGTCAAATAAATGAAGTGGAGCAAAAGAACAAAATGTCCTTATGAAAATAGTAAAGTTAAAATATAGTCTTATCAAATGGAAACATTCAAATGGGGTACATGTATCTCCAATGTTCACAGTTCACCCCAAATTCAAAACATACATGTGTTTCCTCTTACCTGGGGTGCTATTTATCAATCTAAATTGTTTTGGTGTGAGTTGCCCAGTGTTAGAGACATCAGCTGTAGTGATGTTTTCTCCATTCCTTCTCAACAACACAAAGGAAATAGATGGTAACCCTAAGCCTAGATGGCAACCCTAACCCTAGATGTAACCTTAACCTTTGAGGCGTTCAAAAAAACTACATTCAAAAAACTCAACAGCAAAATCTCTTTCCAAGAATCATGCAGGCTGTTCTCATGAACCATTCGTACTTACAAAAAGTAATGCATTGTAATTTGTATTTGTTCCAGGTATTTTCTGTTCTATGCACCAAATTGTCTGCTGCTGTATAACACTGACCTCGTCCGTGTAGGGAGGAGGTCGGGGTGGATAGGTGACTTTCCAGCGGAGCATAGGAGTTTGGGGAAAACACAAGACTTTAACCTATGAAACGCGTGTTCATGTCACGCCCCCTGGTCTTGATTGGTGCATCTAAACAGGGAGTGTTGGATTTTTGCTAATCGCACCACAGGCTGTAGGTGGTGCCAGAAGAGCCAGATTTTTTTTTTTTTTAATTCTCATACTCAAATATGGGATCGGTGTCAGCAAATACGATAGAAATTTAGTTTTATAAGTATTACCTCCTGCATCTTTAACTGTCATCTGACCGGAAAGGTTCCTGAGAATACGTTGAATTATGACCTGGTTACACAAGATATTCCACCGACCTGGTTGAGAGCAGTTTGATGTAGAAACTATTTTTTTTCTACCAAACTATACCCATCAACATTATCATTGCACAGAAATAAGCACACTTATGGACGAGATTCAACCATTAATGCCATCCTCCACAAAGGTCTCCAGCTGGACGTGAACTGGAGACGCCTTAACTCCCTTAGTATTTTTTTTCATCAAAAATAACATGGGAAACATTTTATCTGTGATTTATCTGCTAAGTTGGAAAGTTGGAAAGGTGTTTATACCAAATGCACCTGTAAAACACTTACTGACAACATCTTTTGTGTTTTTATTACAGTATCTGAACTGGCAATAAAGCACAATGATAATAAATAGGTTATGCTTTGGGAACTTCCTAGTACTTGATTAAGGTTACAGAAAGATTGGTTTCTTGGTTAAACATTGAAAAAGTGAAGGGTGATTTGAAACACAAGACAAATATTTGAGCTTTCACTAACCTTAACCAATGTGATTTAGTAGCTTTATCCTATAATGACACTCCGGATGCAGAACTATAGGACACAGCCACCCAAACCACATCCCTACACAGTCTGTGCGGTACAAGATAACTGAACTGGAAATAAGTCGCTAGTGACCATAAAATCCTGGCAGCAATTATGTTTCCTCCAAATGTAATGGGCAAAACCATCAAGTAGTATTTAAACTTGATTTTTCAGAAACAGCGTTGGAGGATAGGTTATCTCTGACAGTTCTATATCTATAGAAAAATTCAGGATTTGTACTTATGCAATGGGACTGGCAGCAGTGTTCTCACAAGTAATTTCACATTTAGTCTTGATGGTTAATTACATTTCCAAGGTGTTGCCTACTACCTGGGGAGACGTTTGTTCAGCTGCACCTGGAAGAGGAGGTGACTTTGCCTCCCCCGAGCACACGCAACGCAACGCTCTGTGATGGAACATGGGTCCTGAAAGGTGGCATTAGCGACCCGCTGAAATGAAATGGTGTCAGCCTTTGTCTTACCACATGGCTGAATTTAATTTGTGTGATCCCCATGTCCTCAGACCAGTGGAGCAATCAAAGGTACTGCTGATGAAGCTCAAGGGCATCCAAGAGGGCTTTTATGAACTGTGAGTGGTTTTATTAAGAATGGAAAAGCATTTTTGTCATGTGAATAAAGTAGTTTACACATATTTTACGTGACAATAAAACAAATGAACTAACACTGAAAAAACAGGGAAATTCAGAAGACTGTAGTTCTTGATTATAATCATTTTGCTGCTCCAATATGCATGTGTGTTTGTTTTGATGCTGGCAAGAACGCTGAAATTTATATACAAAACTATACACAAACAAGCAGCTGTTTTTTTGTTTGTTTTCCAATGCAATGCGTTCTTGATTAGCACATGCCCCAGCACATGCAGATATTTGTGCATTTCGACCTTTCATTATGACAAAGCTCTAATTTCCGTCATAAGAAATGTGCTTTTGTGGTTTTCTAGCTATTGTATTGTCATCTGTCACGACAAGTTATTGTTATACACTGAAGATCAAATGTAATTCCACAATGACATGTGGTTAATGTAAGCCGTTAATTTAAAATGCTAACTAAACTCACCAACCATTGAACACTCAAAGCCACCTAATTTGACAGTTGATCAAACAAGCTGGTTAGAAAAAGGTGTGCCTCCGTTTTCATCCATGGACAGCAGAGGAAAAGACATGTAGATATTTTCTCCTCTTTCAATTCAATTATTTTCACCCCACAAAAGCCAATTGGTAAATCTGTAAATGATACAGACACACAAAAACATGCATGCACTCTCTCATACTGTAAACTGGTATTTATAAGAGAAGTTTTGAAAAAAATAATTCACTTGTGTCACTAATTAAAGTAATTACTTAAGGTTGGTTAACAATTCTCTTTTTTCAATATAATTGCCTTAGTGTCTTCAATTTTGCCAGTGTTTTTGTTTACATTAGAGGCATATTTTTATTTAAGCGTGTTAACATTCTTTTAATTCTTTTTGTGAGTGTTTCGATATGAGCAACTGTAATCTAATATTGATACGATGCAATATCCTTTTTTGTCCCAGTAGGGAAACTATCTAACATATCTACCATATCATAACTAACATATCGTCTTATTGTTGCTTCCATAGTAGTAATATTAAAAAAACAGACATATAACCAAAGCAACGACTACTGAAGCACATCCAAACAATAGATAACACCCAATTACCCAGCTAGTGATAAGAACAAGGAACATATTACACAACCCCTCATCATACCATGAATAGATTGCACAACCCCTGCTGCCTCAAGCAACAATATTTAAATTTTCATTGAGGTAGGCAAAAATGAATTTTTGAAATGGTTAAGTTTACATTGAGGCACTCCATTTGGTCTGCCAGAGGGTGAGAACTCATAATCTGTGGAGAATATGAGAAGGATCAGACAATATTCTCTGTGCTTGCCTGAGAACAGACTGCACGTAAATTGACTGTAGAGACTGGCGTTCATTCCTCCACATAACCTTCACGGCAGTCTGTAGCAGACGTCCCATAGCTCAATATGCTGTTTAACACCGCCTGGTAGAATAAAAAATAATCCTGTATCCACCACATACATTCTGAGTCTACGCAAAAAGTATAATCTCTGCTGTAAACGAGAACACAAACTTTCAACGTGGGCCTTTCAGCTAAAGGTGTTGTTCGAGTGGATACCAAGGTACTTGTAGAAGTAGACCTGAACGATTGGTTTATCACTAGTCTCGTATTGCCAGACCATCCTTTACAGCGCTGCAGAGGAGGGTCTGGCTAGTCCACACAGGATTCCAGGATGGGGGAAAAATGTGCTTTGGTTTATTGGCATTTTTATAACCAATCACTATCATCTTGGGTGGTGTTAAGCGTCAGACTCAGTAAAAAGGTCTGTGCTAAATAGCTTCGGGAAGGAACTTATTTTGGTTGGACATGTGTACGTTCAAATGTTGTTTTAGTATTGCAACAGAAATTTCAGATTGGACACATAGTCTAGCTAGCTGTCTGGATTTACCCTGCAGAGATCTGAGGAGCAGTTTACCATGGTCCTCAGAAATCCACCGGAATTTAGAATGCCAACAAAAAGAAAGAGAAAGGTGACGGACATCCGGCCGAAAAAGAGGGACATCCTGAACAATCCCAGAAAGGAAACGTCGGTGATATAGATTAGTCCACGTGGAACTTGACCCCTCCGTTCTCCCTTCCAAGTCCCCACTGACTGAGCTACACATGCACTAATGCTTTCTTAACAAGAAAAACATCATTGTGTTTGAAGCAAGATGGCCCAGTGTGAGGTGCTCTAATGTACAGAAAGTCTGTGTTTCTACAGAGAGAATCGTTATGTTGGATGATTCCTGAGTTTCTGGGTTGGCAAACATTATAATACAAATATTTTGCTCCACAGCTGCTGGATTTTTTTGTTAGGCTGTTAGTTCTTTCTTACTGCAGCTCTGCCTGATGCTCTCATCCCCACCCACACAATCCGATTGTAAAGTTTACATAATGCTTGAGATTATTGAAAGCCCCCACAGGAACAAGTAATTTAGGTACATCTTTAAAAATGCCACAGATTCCTCTACTTCAATCAATGTAGAATTACTAGTAAAAAAGTCTATGAATTGTTTATTAATTAGCAACTGTTGTTACTTCTATGTTATCTGTAGAGAGCAGGAGGAGACTTAAAAATATTTAATAAAAAACCAAACCTGCTCTGTTTGGTATCTTTATACTAATAAAATAACAAAAATTAAAACTGTTCATTATTATTTTAATAATCATTATTTAACTTCTGCAAAGCAATACATTTACACAAAATTAATTATGAAAATATCATCAACTAACCAGCTCACAACAATATATAATTGTTTGAAATAATGAGGACTCATTGTCTTGGTCAACTATGGCAAAAAACCTATAATTTCCTCTTTAAATAACTTGACCTGTGCTGTTTTTTTTTTTTAAGTCATCTTGTTTGTTGGGTATTTCTTAAACTAGAAGAAAGTGTGACATTGTCATCTTTCTTTGACAGAGACAAGTATTGACTGAAGAAATACCATAAACATGTGCAGATGAGATCAATGCAGCTATGCAGGTTTTGGAGTTACAGCAATTACTTTTAAATTGGCATTTTTGGTACAATCAACGTGTGGAATATGTAAGGAATAGTTATTAATAGGTGTATTTGCTTTCTTGCCAAGTGTTGAGTGAGAAGATTGAAACCACTCTAAAAACTGTCTGCTAAATATCAAGCTACAGCTAGTAGCCAAATAAAGAAAATGCATATGACGTCCTAATTAGTGAGTTTTCAAAGTGCTAGGTAGATTAAATATGTAAAAGATATTGAGTGCAGAGTGAAATTACTGTACAACTAATGCTAACAGTAGACATTACAGAATAAACAGATGGAGGTATGATGTGAATAAGGTTTACTGCATACACTATAGATCCAATTTGTGCAGTATAGACAGTGGTATAACAAGTGCAGTAAGTATCTGTGCATTAGATTGACAGTGTTGTGTGAACAAGCAGCTAGTGTCCCAGAGACAGTCCTAGTGCAAATGTTCAGTGGTTGTGAAAACTTGTGTGTCGTACCAGGGTAGAGCAAAAGTTCAGTCACAAAGGTGTGTGCGTGTGTGTATGTGTGTGTCCAAGGGCTTTATAAAAAGGTATGAGAGTAATACCAACCATAAGCATATTTCTCTAAATGTCAAACTTTTCTTCTCATGTCAACGTAACTTCAATTTTTAGATGAGATTTTAAATTGATTTATTGTGGAAGTCAGCTTACACCAAAATGTAATCTTGTTTTGGGCCCTGAGCTGATCTTGTTGTTAAGGAGAGAAAACATTTGTAAAAAAATAAATAAAATACATGGTCATGTATATTATTCTTGTATAAACCTGCTCCAAAAGCAATCAGACAAGTGATTACTTTGTTTGGTCTGAGTCAAATCTAAAATGTCTCACAGTATTAGCTTGTACATATTTTTCTGAGGTAATTCGTCAATGTGACACATGCAGAAACCATTTAGATAGTCTTGCATTTTCAGACCATCTTCCACAGCGCCTTGGAGGATGGTCTGGCCAGTCTACACAGCATTCCGGGCTAGAAGACATGCTCTGGTTTATTAGCATTTCTTTAAACCAATCACATACGTTATGGGCAGCGCTAAGCACCGGGCAGAGCCACGGTGCCCCTGCAAAATGGCCTCAAAAAGGAACTTGTTTTGGTGGAACATGTGTACAGTTCAAAGGTTGTTTTAGTCGTCGAATAGAAAACTCAGATTGGACAGATAGTCTAGCTAGCAGTCTGGATTTACACTGCAGAGATCTGAGGAGCAGTTAACCATAGTCCTCAGAAATTGACTATAGAATGCCAACAGAAAGAAAGTAGAAGGTAACAGACATCCGGCCAAAATGAGGGACATGCAACGGAATTTCCGAAGGCACCTGAACAACCCCGGAAATGAAACATCGTCAATGGAGACTACCACTTGGAGATCAAATTTCAAAAGGATATAGAATCACACACTTTACCCGGTGTCAACTTTCAATGCAGTTTCAGTTGAACCCTTCCACTGATGTGCATATTTTTCAGTGCGGTGACAAAAACACAAAGTTTGGTTGAAGATACCAATGTCAATGTTTCAGTTTATGTTGACAGGATCCCCAGGCTACAGCAAAGCAGAGCCAAGGAATAAGGTCATGTCTGTCTGTTCCTCTATGCCTCCTGAACCGAGCCTCTCCTGGGAAGAGAAGGTCTCTCTAGTTTTATCGAGATGTGTCAGTGTGGGGTCTGTTTGAGAAAAAATGGATTTCCTTCATGTGCTCAGTGAATATTTGCATCAAAGTAAGCTTATAGCGCTATTGGGGTGGCAGTGATGTCTGTTAATGCTGCCACTAAGGCAATCGCCTATGACAAATTCTCCATGGAAAGAGGAAGTCACAGATGCTGTATAAACTTTCAGTCTGATTCTGGGAACTTGTCACCCCTAACTGTCATCAGTGCTAACAAGGTCTATGCCACACAGACACTGTGTCTACACCAGCTGGTACCAAATTGTCAATGTTGAGCCAAAGTCTGACTGTAATATTTCACAGGAATTGCTTACTTTCAGCTTTATGGGTTTAATGCTCACATTCATATTGCAACCCTGTCTCCTAGAAATGAGATTAATTTTTTTTTCCACCTAAATATCCGATCTTGCAATACAATGTTGGCACATAGTGACTAAAGTATTACTAAACTTTTTCATGATTTTCTTGTCCTTTATTTCGGCCGGATGTCTGTCCCCTTTTGCTTTCTTTGGATGGAAGAAAGTGGAATTCTAAACTCTGTTGGATTGCTAAACTCCAGTGAATTTGTGAGGACTTTGGTTAACTGCTCCTCAGATCTCTGCAGTGTAAATCCAGACAGCTAGCTAGACTATCTGTCCAATCTGAGTTTTCTATTCGACGACTAAAACAACCTTTGAACTGTACACATGTTCCACCAAAACAAGTTCCTTGCAGGCAGCAATTACATTTGCCACCACAACTGTATTGGGAACCGTAATATAAACAATTTGTTTCAAGAGGAAAGGGATAGTGCATTTTGGGAGAATGTGTAGGTGTTGTTACACATGGTCCCCTACTTTTAGGTAAATGCAGCAGGACAGAACAACCAACCGGGGGTTGATAACATTACTGACTGGCCAAGTTAGCCGCCTGACCTCTAATTGGAGAACCAGAGAACTGCTCTAAAGCACAAAAGCTCCTTAAACAAGCCAGCATTGAAGATGGCTGTTGTACAGGTATTGAAGAAAATCACTTTAGAAGACGAGGTCAACCCAAGTCCAATTACTCACAGATACTGCAGATAGAGATTCATGATGTCTTAAAGTCTTTAATATTGAGTCAAACAAGTACGATATAAAACATGGAAGGCTTTTTGAAAGTGATCTCAACTAACTAGAAACTGAAAGAATGCCTTCATGTACTGAAAAAAGAAGCATCAGTTAAACTCGAAGATAGAATCCGTTAAAGTCTGAGGCTGGGGTTTTCAGCAGAGAGTTTACACAGGCATAGTCTGAAGATTAGTTGTATAGATACCTGGTTACTTTTTACTTGCAAAAATGCTTTGCATTCCTAAGAACACTGATATTATGCGGTCCCTCTTGGTGTTTGTGTGTGCAGGATGTATATCTTCATATATATCTTCTGAGTGCTTTTTGTATGCTACCTTAGATTATTAATGCTGTTCACAAAATGCAATTTAGAAAATGAACAGAGCAGGTGTACAACAACAGTATATCAAGAGGTGAGGTAAGGTCAGCAGCATACTCTGAACATCCTACAACCACGGCAACACGTTTTGAGGAGATAATATTACCAATGTTTAATGTATGCAAAAGGAAAGTGCTTGTGACAGCACTGCAGTATAATCTAGGTACACACCCCCAATCTATTCTTGGATAGGGGTAAAACGCTCTGGCTTGTTTGTATTTCTTTAAACCATTCCCAATTGTACTGGGCGGCGCTAAGCCCCGCTAGCGGAGATAGGGAGAGGGGAGGAACAGGCTTTATCCCGGCAATGTACATCCATTGAGCCAGGCTAGTGACAGGTAGAGACTGTATATTTTATCTGTGTCCCAAAATAATATTGCATTTTTTAGCATTTTTTGCATGCCATTTTTACATTTATTTGACAGATGATAGACTAGAAATGGGGGAAAGTGAAAAAGGGGTATGCCCATGACATGCAACCAAGGCTGAAATTGAACACAGTCATACGGCATGTTCTGTAAGCACTCAGCTACCAAGGCACTGTCTGCACACATATTTAAGCAGGTTGTGACTATGTTCAGTAATGACTTCATGGGGACAATGTGCCAAATGCAAGTCAGCATGTAAAATAAAAACCAGTATTTTTGTGTATTGATGATATACCATCCCACAATGCTATTAAGTCATGATAAAAAGACATCTATCCATCTATCTTCCATCTCCATCTGCTGTAAGAGATATGCGATAGGATCGCCTTTAGAATAGCTACTAATGGATCTTGGCGGGAGAGTTAACTTCTGTTTGAAGGTCAAGAATACATTTTTTAATCTTAAAATTAAAATAAATCTGTTAGTCAGCTTAAGAAAGATGTTGGAAAACAAAACAACCTGTCATGAAATAATAAAGTATGTTGATGTGTTGTATGTTCTACCAAAACAGCAAACAATGAAGATGATATATATGATATATCGTATATATCGTAAATGGATTTTCTCACCGAACATAGGATTTATGTTAACTTCTTCACTACTTTCTCTCTTTTAAAATTAAACTGCAGTGCATGAAAAACACCATGATTCCCACACAGTTCAACTTATGTGTATGGCAACACACTCATATTAAAGCGGAGAGTCAGCACTTTGACCCTATGTTACATTTTTAATTTGAACCCCAAAGTGCTGGAGTAAAGAGCCAAAACAATGAAAAATGTGTCACCATCCTAATACTTTCTGACTGTACAGCAAAGCGATAAAAAGGAAAATACGATGACCCTCGCAGCCAAACAGCAAAGCCAAGCCCTGCACACAAATGTGATCTGTTATACAGTGGCTTCCAGCATATTTTTCCTTTGGGAAATTTGCATTTAGAGTGTAGGGTGTGTGTGGTGCAGCCCACAGTCACTGCCCAGCCATAGAGCAATGCAGCATGCCGGCTGTAAATGATGCCAGAAGCAGATTAATGACAACCATCAGGATCAACTAATTAGCAACACCACAGTAAAGGAACCTACATATGCTATTGACTCTGCCCCCTCCCTCTCTCTCTCCTCTGTGGGCAAGGAGAGGGGGGAAAGGCTGTCTCGGCCTGATTAACGAACAGGAGAAATATTGAAGCCTTATCTTTCCTTTCTCTGAGAAAAGTCATCATGAAAAATGTTGATAACGGCAATCGTGCGAAGAATGACGAGCGTAATTGGCCTAAAATAGTGATACACAAACAAACAGCGGAAAATGGAGAGACGCATTTACAATAATGAGTGGGAAAAGGGCAGGGATGCTGCAGAAAGAAAGTAGACACATTAAAATCAATAAAGATTCCAGATAACGGCATGTAATTGTCTGTCCTTGAAAAGCATTGATGATTTAAGAAAAAACAGCTGCCAACAACTACCATGGTGTGAAGCATCTTCTTTTTTAATTAGTATGTTTTCGTCACTGTCTCACACAGGTTGTGTAAGTAAGATCACAAAAAAAAGTGCTCCAACTTGTGACAGTATTTGTTCTTTAACTGTCAGGAAGGGTAGTAATGACATTTTAATCAGTGTGAAGATGTGTGAAGACAAGGCAAAACTCTTCATTTTAACAATTTTACATATGTTAGCATATATAGGCCTATATATGTTGTTTAAACTGAAGTTTAAAGTCCTAAAGGTATAATATGTATTAGGTATCAATTACTTTTAGTAAACACACAACATTAAATGTTGGACCCACATCCCGGACTATAAAAGATAGAGTGAGAGAGCAAGAGCGAGAGCGAGCGAGAGAGAGAGAGAGAGAGACAGAGAAGCAGTGAATCAGAGGAAAAAACATTATTTTCTGATTGTTTCACATGGTAACGTTCTAAAGCACACATAAACACGATTTCGAACCACAGTGGCAGTTTTATTTATGTGACGGTTCTGTTCAAGGTGAATAAGATTAAAATAAGGTAAAACAAGTTAAATTTGTGAAACGACAGTAATTAAATTTGGGCAACAAAACTACTCAGGATTAGCAAAGCTTCAGCAATTAGCTTAAAATCAATCCCATGAAGCTCCTTAAATGAGGATGTGACATGATGTCACAGACGCCATCTACCACCCCAACCTGCCTCCTGCAACCTGAATATAGCATTATTATTCTATGCCACCTTACTACCTTGTTTGCTTTTGTGATAAATACTACAGCCAAGAGAATTCGCTTCCACACAACAAAAGTAAATATGAGTTATAAGCTGCTTGCATAATCGGCCTATAGGGTAGTTTTTTTGGTTGAGGACAGGCTGTCCCAAACACACACATGTAAGAAGGTGCAGACTTTAGCTTCCATTTTCTCTGTGACAACAACATGGATTTTAATTAGATGAGAACACAATACAAACAGGATAGCATACAATTATACAGAGAGGATGTTACATCATAATTTGTCTAATTCCAGCTGTATTGGATACAGAGGCTTCTATTAAATGCTATCAATCCTTGTCACTGCATATGAGGCTTTCTAAGACGGCTCAGGTTTGAATTATTGTTTGCTAGAATATCCAGTAAATCTTCTCGGTTTAAATGATTAATTTCAAAAGCACAAATGCAAGGATGAAAGACAGGAACGGGACAGCAAATTAATGAATATGAATATACATTAATACATCAATTTACACAATTGATTCCGTCAAATACACCAAAACATCATGATAAGTATTTTCTCACAAAACAAAAGCATGTGAAAAAGCGTTATGCAGTATGAACAGGCAGTCAGGTCAGAAACTCCATTACACTTATTTGCATTGCAAGCATGCGTCAGAGGTGCATATCAGCCGCATCCACCACTGTAATGTTCGCAAACCAGGAACATATGGTGTGCTAAGTCAGCTCTCTAATTAAAATATATATTATAATATATTAATCTTCCCTCTTTGAACACCAACACAGAATTCAATCCTGTAATGAGCCCATGTGTTTTAACAGATAACAGATGGAAATGCTCACAGAGACTGTTAACATTTTGTTGCTGTGAATATACCATTATACTGTAGCTGTGTTTAGGCAGTTTGAGTCTCTTAGTGTTACTAACAGTTTTAACAAGACTTTTAAAGTAAAACCTGCTGATGGAAAACACATACTGACAACAGCACTGGGCTCATTTTGGTGTTTCTATTGCCAAGTGCCTTAGCCTGGCTCTACAGTTGGCAATTTTGGTCCATTTGTTATTTGGTTAGTTCATCACTTTGGTCCCAACTTGTAAATATCTCAACAACAATTGAATTGGGTGCCATTCAATCTTTGACATTCATGATCCCAAAACAAATGTATCTTATTGACTTTACTTTACCCACTTTACCATTTAAGCTGATAATAAGCATACTTTTTAAAGTAGGTAACAATGCCTAAATGTTATTTAATTTGTTCCATGGTAGCCTACTGCTATTTGTCATGATGCACTGATGTCTGTGTTTTACTGATTGTGGTTGATGTGACATTTTGGATGTTGACATGACACTGCTAAGCCCCCGAACCCTCTTTCAATCCTAGTGATGCCCTGGCCCATACAAGTAAAGCCCCAGTGATGATAGTATTTGTGATTATAAAAGTAGGAAAGAACGATTCAGTTTTTTTTTCTTCATAAAATGTGAAGTACATCAAACTAACTTTAATCTGGTCACAAACGACACACAGCAACATACAACAACACACACACACACACACACACACCTTGTTGACAGTCATTCCAGTTCCGAGAAGAGGTTCCTAATTGAAGTAAAAGGCAGGTTGAGTGAAAGTAGGCAAAACAAAAGGTAAATTGCAGCACTCCATCACAAACAACTCCTAGAACATCATACATCAGCGTAGGAGTATCCAAGGGATATTTAAGCTCTTTGGAAGTTAAACGACATCCATCTTGTAGGAATATATTTCAGCTGTCAATGTAGTTACAGATTTAGAAAAACAGCAAATGCATTTTGATTTTTGGTGGAGAAGGAAGTTCACATTCAAATAAAAAAGGGATCATTGAAAGCTATTACCCTGAAGGATTGCAGTTGCTTTGAATTAACTCTACCTGCGAAATAACGTCTTCTTCTTGACCAACATGTTGAGGAAGTCATTTGTCACTTGTCTTGCAGGTGTGATATTGTGACCTTCTCTGTGTCACTGTCACCGCATCAAGCTGAAAATGGCTAATGGCTTGTGAAATATCAGTCGACATTGCTGCTGGGCATATAACAATATGGTTGTCAGGGGCGACTTTGTGTGACAGTGGAGAACGCAAAGAATTGTCTCTGACACTTTTAATTATTGTGGTGATGGAAACAGGTTGACTGACTTGACCACATGCTCACAGAAGCCTCCCAGAGTCTATCATATGCCACTCTCTCTGCTCAACAAGGGGACAGATAACCTTCTCTAACAGATGAGGTTGATGTGAGCTGAAAACATGTACAGATTGCGACTTCGACACTGGTGACTGGTAGTTCAGGCAACTCTGCAGCACCTCTCTTGAAATAAACCTTGGCAATGCTTGAAAAAGATTGTTAGTGTAAATATTCTCCTAAATCTCATCTATTTTATCAGTCAATATTTTGTAAACAGTTTGTCCAACAGCTAAGTCTTTTATGGTTTAATCTTAATCAGTACTTTTTAAATTTACTTGATAGGAGCTTATGTGGCGCAAACATACAAAGAACTAGAAAGACACTGAGGGAGTGCAGACGACTGCCAAAGCATGCCCTACTTTACAATGTTAATGGAGGGTGAATGTTCCGAGGACAAATGCCTTAACTCGCAATGTTAACAAAAGTAAGAAATAACTTCCATATCTGCCCTGTTATCCGGATCCACTCCAAAATGTAATGAATTATTCCTTGGCCCACACTTCACGATTTCACTTAGTTTCATGAAAATTGGGCCAATAGTTTATCCGTAATCCTGCTGACAAAACAAACAAAAAGCCAACAAACAAACGGACAAACCGTACCTGAAAACATAACCTCCCTGGCTTAGGTAATAAATAACTCCAGCTGCATTTGGGCACCTGTTTGGAACAAATTTTGATTTTTTACTGGATTGCTTTTTGGTGACCCCCCAAGCTAAATCATCAACCTCTGATAACGGCACTGTATAAGCCAGTGTATACATAATCACTGGGTTATTCTAACAACTTATGAATGCAATGCTGTTTTTTCTGTGAAAAGTCCTTCCTAAGTTCTTAGTAGGTAGATCAGTTTATTTTTTTAATTTTTTAACATTGTCATTTATTTTTTAACCACTTTTGAACTCCCAGGCAGAACCTGCACATTAATCACTGTACATCTGTTGACTGCTTCTTACTGTTGGCTTTTGTTCCATTTGTAAGCATCAGAGAAAACCATCACTATGATGCAGTTATGGTTGGTATCACCTCTGCTTTAGGTTTAGTAGTGACAACTCTATGAACACAAACACATGTCAAAGGACTTGTGAAAAGATCTCTGCACCAAAGTTTGAACCATCAACATGTTACTGAACTGATTCCACTGATGATGTGGACATGGTCTAATACTTCTAGATTAGAGTGCAGACAGATATTTAGAAATGATGTTGAGGATTGGTTCAGGCTCGGTCACATCAGTCTGAGAAGGCATTTGTTGTATAATGGTTCTGCGGATCCTTTAAGACAGCTCTGTGTGTGTGTGTGTGTGTGTGTGTGTGGGTGGAAAGTAGACGGAAGGGAGATAGAGAAAGAGGAAGCAGACGTGACTGGAGCAGAGTTGGTGGAATAAGTTTAGGTTTTCATTCATTTGCTCACCAGAAATGGGATTTTAACCTTGCCGTTATTTATTTTATAACATTGGCCCTGGAGGTAACGAGTTTCGCCTGGTTTTGTGACCACAATCGGAAACGAAGCAATCAGGAAAGGTTAACACATTGAACATTTTAAATTAAACAGCTTATTAACGTGCGCTTGTTGCCCCATGTGCGCTGATGCACTTACCTGTTGACATTTCCGAAAGCCTTCCTACAGTTGCCTAATAAAAGTAGGCTTTCCACACAAACAGACAAATAGTACGTGTGTCATTAGTATGAGAAAAAAATTAGATTTTAACTGTCGGGCTCCGGTTGGGCTCAGATTTACATATTTTAAATAAATAAATAAATAAATATAAATAATTAATTAAATAAATAAATAAATAAATATCTGTCAGGCTTGTGTCGGGTTCGGTTACTGCTCTGTCGGACGCAGGCCGGGCTAGGACAGAAAAATGCGGCCCGGTCAGCACTCTATTCTAGATCCATGTTTTCAGGTTCAAGCTTGGCAGTGTCATTAATGCAAGTCCATTCCTTGCTCTGGCCACTGTAGTCCTCTCTGTGCTTGATCCAAGAGATTGCAATGTCAGCACTAGTGTTCTTGACTTTATCCATTTTTGCCTCCAGTGAAGCAAAATCTGTTTTTAATTCACCCACCAAAAACATGTGTCCCTCCATTAGATTATTTGGTGCAGCCATGCTGTCTTTGCTATTGTTCAGAAGGGAGTTAGATGTGATCCATCAGTGATAGATGAACAGCGGCATTAGTGGTTAATACCTTTTTGGTTACGCACTTTAGATCTAAGACTGGAGTTGAAACACTAGTAAAAAAATGTAGGGAACTTCTGGAGATTGAATTTGTTTTATGGCATATTCAACATCTAGTAGACAATGTAAAAAATGAGGAGAGATAAGAAGAAATTACATGCAAATGCAAACCTGGTAGTAATTTTAGGAATGTTCAGATTTCACAATTTGACAATTTTACCACTTTAATACTTATAAGAGCTTTTTCATTATTTCACATCACTCCTTTTCTACTCTGTAGTTTTATTTTGTGTTATTTTTAAATCGTCTTCGCTCCTTTAGTATTTAGGAGAGTTAACGTTATTCCTAGTTGGATGGCATGCTGCGTAATTGGTTTAAGGCCATTTTTCTCTGTAGTGGCTACTTTCCTGAGAAAAGTGGCCTCTTTTATATACGGTAGCTGTAAGATATTTTATACAGTATTCTTTTTCAAGTTGAAGTGACACTTCAGCTGCTACTTATACACATATAAGTAAAACCTTCAGAAATCTAACATTCACTATACCAAGGGTGCTTAGAGGGAGAGAGAAAAAGTGTCCGGTCTAAATTTTTGAAATTGGGATGACATAATCTTTATATGGGATGTTATCCCAGAGGACTCCAGAGTTGCAGGGTACCCAAGAGCCCGAAGGGCTGCAGCCTCTGGCATGAAAGAGGCAAAGCTGCGGGTGTGGGAGAAGTTTGGGGAAGACAAGAATGTCTTTCAGTTGGCACCAAGGGGCTTCTGGAAAACCATTTGCCACCACAGGAGGGGGGAAGCAGGGAACCATCCAAGCTGTGTACAGTAATGATGGGATACTATTGACCTCAACTGAGGAGGTAATAGGGTGGTGGAACTTTGACAAACTCCTACATCCAACCAATACATCCTCAGTTGTTAGAGGCAGAGCTGGAGAATGATGGGGGATTATTGTCAGTTTCCCTGGTGGGAGTCGCTGAGGTAGTCAAACAACTCCACAGTGGCAAAGCCCCAGGAACTGATGAGATTTGCCCAGAAGTGCTGAAAGGTCTGGGTGTGGAGGGGCTGTCTTGGTTGACACACCTCTTGAACGTTGCATGGAGGTCTGGGACGGTGCCTAAGGAGAGGCAGACTGGGGTGGTGGTTCCCCTCTTCAAAAAGGGGAACCAGAGGGTGTGTGCCAATTACAGGGGTATCACACTTCTCAGTTTCCCTGGTAAAGTCTACTCCAAGGTGCTGGAAAGGAGGGTTCTGCCGATAGTCGAACCTCGGGTTGAAGAGGAACCATACGGATTCCGTTCTGATGGTGGACCAACAGATCAGATCTTTACTCTCGCAAGGATCCTGGAGGGAGCCTGGGAGTATGCCCAACCGGTCTACATGTGTTTTGTGGATCTGGAGAAGGCGTATGACCAAGTCCCCCGGGAGGTGCTGCGGGAGTATGGGGTGAGGGGGTCCCTTCTCAGGGCCATCGAATCTCTGTATGACCAAAGCAAGAGCTTTGTCCGGGTTCTTGGCAGTAAGTCAGACTTGATTCAGGTGAAGATTGGGGTCCCCTGCTGGCGACCCATTTCTGGATAAGCGGACGAAGATGGATGGATGGATAATCTTTTCCCTTTTCCTTAAGAAGAACAAACATACTTCAAAGTGAAATCTTACTTAATGGTTGCTGTCAAAAAATGTTCCTACTCAATCCACAACTCACACAATTTGAAGTTCAGTCTCTGCTGGCATTTAAAGGTCAGTGAACTAAGTGGCAGTGATGAGCTATAAGTCATAATACATTTGTTCAGTTAAGAGAGTTTGGTGAATCTGACAATAGGAACACACGTACTGTGGTATGGTTAAGATTAGGAATAGATAATGGTCGTAAGATAATATAATGAACTATTAAATTATTATACTATTTGCGGCGTGAACTCCGGTCACCTGCATTTAAATCAGACATGCTACATCCTCCACCCTGACTGCCACAACCTTACCCTCTGATTTGCTAAATAAAGACTAAATTACTTCCTACATTGGCACTGACCAGTGGCATTGTATGTACATTGCAAGGTGAAGACTTATCCAAATTGGGCTGCACGTAAGACTCCAATTAAAACTTTCTGAGCGCATAACGCTTTTGAGCCTTGCATAACATTTACCCGTTTCTCACTGGCTCCCGCTCCAACCAGCAGTGATGGAAACAGGACATGCGGGTAGATATGTTGTTTTTTGCCTATTTCCGTCACGATGCTGTGATGTGCGTTGGCTTCGTCTGTAACTTCGGTCATCTCAGCACCAAATTCCTTCGGTTTCTGCCCAAGCAGCGTTGGAACATCAGTTGAACATCATGTTAGTCAGCACCAAGTTTGAAAGAGAAAGTGAATAAGTAACGTAAAAATAGAAGTACATTTTCACTGGCGTCAATGCCGCTTTCTGCTGTTTATTTACCCTATGTTGTAAGAGTAGCATATCACTTTTGGAGAATAGCAGAGCCAGTAAGTAGTGTGTGTGTGGCAAGGCCTGGGGAGTGTGTGGTGGAGCTAGTAAGAGAGTGACGGTAAATGCAGAGCCAGTAGTCTGAGCAGAAGAGAGTTCAAGTCTATTAAAAAAGATATCAAGTGAAGGTATAGCAGAGTTTGCAGTCTTTTGCACTGTATTGAAAACTGTAGCAGAAAAGTTAACGTGTGTGATGTTGAGAAAAAAAAAAAGACAAATTGGCAATGGGAAAGAAGTATAATTGTTATTATACCGTTTGTATATACTGGGTATATAGAAAGGTTTACCCATGTTTAAAAAAACCAGCATTTACTGTACATACAGTATAAAAATGCTAAAAAAAAGACACTTTGTACTTTGATGTTACTGCCCACAAGCACTCTCTTGCTCCTTTCTACCACCTTGCTGTTGCACACACACACACACACACACACACACACACACACACACACAAACACAACAAAACACACACACACACACACACACACACACACACACACACACACACACACACACACACACACACCTTATTCTCAACTCCATATCCCCTGCAGTGCTCCAAGCGGCATGCTGTCACTCTCCCCCCCCACCACAGAGCAGTACTCCCCTTCCCTACAGCACTGAGTGCCGGAGCTTTCATTCCTGCCTGTCAGAAGGAGTGAGAATAGACGCCCGGGTGGTAATGGAACCAGAGTAACCAGCGGCGAGGTTGTCAAGAGCACACATGACCAGTGTGCCAGACTGTCCCCAGAGCCAACTCTGAAGCTTCATGTTTATGCAGCACATGCATTTGTTTGTAGAATATTTGTCTATCAAAAGCAATGTTGGAAGACTCTTGTCTTTGAAATCAAAGTTTTACACTGATGAGAGCAGACGGAGTTGCAGACAGGGAGATATTCGCTCATCTTATTAAAGCTGTAATTTACACAATGATTGGATTACTTTCTCTTGGGCAATTTAATTGAACCTTTTTTGTTGTGAAAATTATTTCTGAGACCATTACTAGTATGGGCCATCAACTGTGCTTCTGCTATGTTGGTAGATGATGCAGTGACTGCAGGCATACTGCACAGTGAGAATACTCTTGAAGCTGGAGAACTTCACACATCAGCCACAACAGCAGAAAGCGTCCCATGAGAGGCCAGCTCTGAGCTTCCAGTGGTTGCTGAAGGACTTTTGAAGCAGTGGCCACTCAATGTATGTGCTGCTCTATCAACCCACTAACATTACCACCATGTAGTGTAGATGTTGTGTCATCATAGAGCCGAATGGACTGCCTGACAACAAAGGCTGCTCGTCCTCAAGATCCATGAGGGAAAAACATGTCAAAGTTATTTCATCTGTTTTCTGCCGCTGTGACTGAGCACACTGAGCATGGATTTGTGCTCATTTTATATACAGACTTAGATTGAACCTGGTCACATTGTGAGCTACATAAACGGTTTATTCTAAAAAAAATATACTATAATAATATAATATAACATGCTTGGATACTGTAATGGGCTACTACCACACAACTGATTTGCATACTTAAACGTTAAATGTCTGTAGAGAAAAGAAATCTTTATTGGTTTATGCAAAATCGCAAAGCTGAGGTTGAACCTGTATCTCCGTTCTGATCTGCTCCTGCTCCTTTATTTCCCTTTTTCTGTATTGATCTGAAAGTAAATACAATAAATACACAATGCATCGGAAGGCAAACTCAATATTGCAGAAGTAAGCTATATAAAGCTGGAGCTAAAACATTTTGTAATAAAAAACAAAATACTACTATACTAACAGTACGGATCCTACTGATATCAGTGCTAACATTTTGACGTGCATTATAATAGTACTCTTTTTGATTTAGGTATTGTTAAATTTTGTGGTGAATTGTATGTTTTGCTCAGTTCTCATGGAGGGGTATATATGTACATGTTTCCTTATTCATGTGAATTAGTCGACAACTGTGTTAGGTTTAATTACACTTGAGGACGCTTTACAGGAGAAGTTGTGGTTGTTGACAAATACATTAATAACACTGAAATCCTCCTTTATCTATGCTAATAACTTATAGTTATTATTTTCCTCTTACTAATATGGCCACAGCTCATTATGTCATTGCATTATACCCACTGCTATGATTATCATGAGTCTTTGCCTGTTAAAAGGAAGTATTTCCTCACCACCAAATGCTTGCTCTTGGGAGGGAATTGAGTATCTGAATTAAAGAATTTAATTCAGAGTATCTGAATTGAGTATCTGAATTAAAGAGTGTGGTCTAGACCTACCCTATGTGTAAAGTATCCAAAGATCAACTATGTTACGATATTTTACACTATAAATGAATTGTAATTTATTTGTATTATGAATCATGTATTATTTGTTTATAGGCTGATTTAAATACTTAATAAGGGGGGAAATACCATTTCCAGCCCATGGCCATCAAACTTAATTCAACTGAAAGCATAATTTACAAACTTTATGTGATCATTAATAACTTACAACACCGGAGTGTGGTTACCATTGAGGTTATTGCACACTACAAAAGCTGCAGTGTCGAGAGAGCTGCAGCAAACAGATGGACAGCAGAGTTTCAAAGCTAACATCCATTAGAGAGGTGTTAAACGAGTTTGGAGTTGAACAAAAACAGCATCCAGCGTGCTGAAAACATGTAAGAGTTGAGGCGTGCAGAGCACCGTTTTGATTGCTCTCTCTCTCTCTCTCTCTCTCTCTCTCTCTCTATTTAGTTTAGTTCAGTTTAATATTTCACAGAACTGAAAAAAAAAAAAATTACATTGAAGAAATACAAAAAAATACATGTAAAGGTGTGGTAAAAACCTTTACCCGTTTATATAAAAACCCCAATCAAAGTACATACGCAAATGTGGATGTACAAAATCAAAAATACATTTTAAATGTTTAAGTGTGCAAAATAAATCATAAAGACAAAAAAACAACAACACGCAAACAGCCATACAGTGCTCCTCTGTACACTTTGATGTGTAAATTAAATCACTGGAAAGCTTTAATATTTCATCTGATTGGTTCTTTTATTTTGCCAGATTGGTAAACCTCAACATTTAACCCTGTGGGGATGAAAGGCCTCCTTCTGATAAGAGCATGTTCAATGAGGTCAGGACACACACTCAGAAGAAGACGCCCAGAAAAACAAAAACTATTCATCAAAAAGACTCTCAGTGGAGTTATTTCAACTCTGCTTACTATCTGGATAAGAGATACTGTATATCTGCTCTACACACAGCTTGTGCACTGTTTCTGTACACTACAAAAAATTTGATCTCAATTATATCTAAAGAAAACATCTTATACCCATGTTGCACTAATGTAAAGCAAATGGTTGCAACATGGGTGGATTGGAAAGCTTTTTGATATCAAACAATTCGAGAGTGATGGTTGTTGACATGCAGTTGTTTCACTAAAATCTGGTGCCAAAAACTATCAAGAAATATAAGGAAAACTGAAATGAAAATCTCTGCGCTGTTTTCTGATTTAAAAGGAGGGGGTTCGGATAAGCTGAGCTGCTTCAAATGTTTGGCGACCCTATCGTTCAGAAGAAACTAATCAGCATGTGAATAAACCAGCTGTGGTGTGTATATGTCCTGTTTTAGTAGACAAACTGCTACAAAGATTTGATGCTACAATAAACAAAAGTAGTCATGGTGACTACAACGCTTCTTGAAAACAAGAGCAATTAACCTGAATGCCTGCAGAGCTTTGTGTCTCATCTGCATTTGCTGAAAACACCTGAGACTGTCATGATGCTGTATATAATCTCACAGAGAGTGTATATATGACATCCCCTGCTGCTGAGCTGTTAGATGATGCTGGAGTGTAAACACTGACAATGATGCATATACAGTAAGCAGCAGTGTGGCTTTAAGCCCAGAGCCAGCAGTCGAGCAGATTAAACCCATATTCAAATGGGATTGGTTTCAAGGACAATGTGCTGTAATAAGTGCTAACAAACGACATCTGCTCCTTGGAAATTTGCATGGGATAAGACATAGCTGTGAACACTCAAAGGGGGTTTCTGCTCCATTTACAGAATGTCATCACACTAAAAATCTACAATGTGTGAAAGTATTTCCTGGAAGAGCAGTGCAGATCTCCTGTCCAATGGAAGAGAGGTGGGCACTTTGATATGCAGCCCTGCTAATATTATACTGATAGCATATGAGCAACACAACATAAATTCAACTAATGAGAAGCAAACAAAAGGAAGCATGTTCCTGTAGGTTAAATATAAGAACTAATGAAGAAAAAGAGGTTGATTTATGAATTATTTATGTATACATATCAGTGTTGCAGTCGAGTCACCAACTGTCGAGTCAGAGTCACGTCTCGAGTTCCCAGTATTTGAGTCTGAATCCAAGTCCGAGTCACTAAAGAAGAATCTAAATTGGGTCACCATTACCTGTGTTCGAGTCTGAGTCGAGCCTTGAGTCCCATTGCTCCACACACCTTCAACGAGTTGATATACAAATAAAAGAGGGTACCTTAAACAAAAAGGACACCACTGTTGTACAGTAGGAGGTGTACAGGCATCATGAACCACAATCACAGGTGGAGGACACACGCCCTGCCCCTGCCTCAATGTCTTATATCACAATTTTAAGACCTACAGTATTACACATAAAAGTAGTCAGAAACTTCATCCAACTTCTGAGTCCTATTTCATGAATGTCTGAGTAAGATTTAATTAATCCCAGAGTCCAAGTCATCAGTGGGCAAGTCCAAGTCGATTCATGGGTCCAGAGAATAGTGACTTGAGTCGGACATGAGTCCAAGGACAGGACTTGTGTACTCCATCACTGGTACATAATCAAGAGTTACTATGGGAATATCTTTTACAGTGATGTTATGAATGAAAATATGTCAAGGTCCATCTATTGACACCACACTTTAGCAGATATTTTTTAAGCATACAGAAATATTACAGTTGATTTAACTGCATTTCTGTTAATTCCTTATAATTTCCTAGGAGGATTCCTGGAAAGCTAGCACAAATATTATTTTAGATTAAAAAAAGCTTCCAATTAATTCCAATTAAGTGCTATGCCAAGGTTGTAGATCATTTTAATCAGTGAACAGCAGGTCAGCTGAAAATACAAAACCTATCAAAGTTATCCATAGGCAGGCATACAATCAACATATATGAAGGACGAAAGGTTTCAATTATACATTGATGAAATATATATTTACTTGGCTCTGAATTAAATTGCTTTCCTGGAATTTTCTCTGGAAGTCAACAAATACTTACAAACACAACTAAATAATTATCTCAGAACTTTGTTTCCATTTCCCCCCCCCCAATTATATATTATATATCAATTATATAGTACTTTTCTGCTAACCTCCAAAAATCATGAAGAAATACAATGATAGGCCTGTAGCATAAGGTTAAATTATTGTTTAGTTTTGAAAGTTGCTCTAACTACTAACATTTTCCCTGATTGTCACAAACACACTGAACCAGTAAGCTGTGAAGGTAATTTATCAAGAGGTTTTCCCTTAATTGTGTTGCTCTAAAAACCCTGCTGCTGGGAAATTCAACCAAACAAAAGAAATTTGGCTAATAGGCCTGCCGGTTACTGATGGTTAATAGGATTACATTTTTCATACAGGAGTACTGGTGTGTCATAGCACACAACCTATGCTGTTTTATATGGCAGCAAATCTACTCTACATAATGACGATAGAAATATCCATATTTAATGATGTCTTATGCACAAAAGGTTATGGAAATAGCAATACACACTTTTAAAGCTGCACTGTTCAATATTTAATATTAAGAATGGGTCAGATGATGATGCATTATGGACTCCGTAGACTCTGCAGTTCTCCTTAGCTCTATGTAGTGTTTAAGCATCTTTCAGATCTTTTCATTAATTTGGCCTGCAAAATTACTGTTTTGATTTCAACCTTTTTCCAGCAGCAGGAGGCAGATGTTAGCGGAAAAAAACTGCGGTATACCAAACAGCAGACAGAAAAGGTAAAATGACTTGCTAATAAACACAGTGGAACATTTAGCAGCCCAAGAGCCAGATAGTCCCTTCATGAGTTGGTGAAGACCAAATTACATTTAAGTGAACAGAAAAATGACTCCAAATGAATGTTAAACTTTCCTCAGACCTCACCATGTGTTTTTTTCTAAATCTAGCTGACCAGTTAAGAAAATGTTTTTTTTCCAAGTTTAATTACAAGGCATCTTTAACATTTAGCATCAAACTACAGGCCTCTCTCTTTATAAAGCACAACATTTTGTGCAGAACCCTCCGTCAGTCCCTCCAGGATTTCACGATCAACAATTCACTTAAATTCAACCAATCACAAATTTGGTACGACTTGCTTTTTTGATCAATCACCGCAACTTTTCCACAAATTTCACCAATGACCGGAGTTTCCCGCTACTTCAGACAATCCCAGCAGTCCCACGCGCCAGACTTTGCGTCAGTATGTGACTCTGAGGCATACTCTGACATCTGCTGACCAGACGGGAGGCAAATTTACTAATCCTACTATGGTCACACCAAGACCCGCCCTTCAATAGCATTCACACACAACTATTGGCCAGGCGTCCATGACTACACGTACAGGTCCTATCCCCTGTCCAGTCGGCTATCCTAACCTTAACCACTCAAGGTCAATGCCTAACCCCAACCAATCGAGGTGCTGTTGAAGGCGGGTCTTGACATGACCATAGCAAGATTCGTAAATTTGCAAGCGGGAGTGACAACTAGGTGACATAACACGTCGCCTAATTGATTTCCTTGTTTCTGATGTGAAGAGGAGACATGTGACTTGAAAATCTGCATTTACCAGCAAAACATACAGCAAAACATTTCAGACCGTCCTGCCAACCTGCATACATTTTTAACATCAACGTACGCTGTAATGTTTTTTCCTTCTAATTTCGCTGAAAGCTGCTGTTGTTGTTTCAATCCTGTCCGCTATCTGCAGCGGGCGAAGCTGCTCCGTTCCTAAATTAAGGACGGCTATGCTCGTTTTAAGTGCAATGAGAAGTTAAAGTCCAATAAGTACTTTATCAAACCGTATGAATGTGGATCCCAGGCCAGAATAGGAAATTAAATAACAATGTAAAGATCAACAAACCACTGACATACATGTTGAAATCCCTGCAACCGGTTGAAATTAGGAGTGAGCCTTTTGGTAAGGTTACTAGGAAAACCCTGCTCAGAGTAGTTTTATTCTCCCCGAAACAAGTTTCCGTTTTATTTTTAAAGTATACCAAACAAAAAAATTGCAACTTTTCTTTTGCAAATGTCACTGTTTCTCGCAACTTCATTACAACAAACATGCAACAAACATTTTTTTTCTTTCTTTTTAACAAAAGCTCCCAACAAATTCAGGCATTTTGGGCTGCAAACAATCTCAAAAAAAGGCCGCAAAATCCTGGAGGTGACTGATTTGTATGTGGCTTAGTGATGACCATCAGTCAATGACATCCCATTCTCAACCTTTCTCATGTTATTTATCTTTCCAGAGCAGGGTGAGTCAGATTTGGTGGGTTTCTGCACAGACTGGTATGAGCTCAGGGTCCTGCTGGTGAATAATAGCTTTCTAATGGCAATATTAACCTTCTGAGCAGACAGAAGTGCTTAATGTCTCCCATGATTAAGTCCAGAGAGCTGTAACATCAGAGGTCAGATGCTCTAGGCGATGAGTGGAATTATCAAGGCAATGTGCAAGTGAATGTTTAATCCCCAGAAAAAGGGAGGCCAATTGAAAAGTGTTTTAATGTAATACTGCACAGTGATCGCCCCCGCCCCTCAACTGTAGGTCACTGTATAAGCTTACAGTCAGGGGTGTATAAGCAGCACCCAGTTTTCTACCTTTTGATTTAGGGATGAAAATATGTTTAGGTTCCTCTTCATCTCCTAAATTCACTGCACATATTGTACGGAATAACTAATAATTATAATAATTACTTTCTATTAAGGCGCTACACATTCTGGGTAAACTTATCTATATGATTATACAGTATATATTTTAAGCAGCTATAATAAATATTTTATATTAACAATAGATCACATGACTAATGGACAAGGGTCACTTGCTGTGTAGTCACAGAAACCATAACTATTTTGGTTTACTTTTGTTGCTCTCAAAAGCATAGTTTTCACCTTCAGCAATCAGCTCTGTACACTGTATTTTGCAGCTATAAAAGCCAGATGATATTTGTGACAGGAGTTTGGGGAGACCAAAACAAAGCTAAAAGTCAAATGTAATTTTGGACATGCTAATGTTACTCTATATCTTCAGCATTTGAAAGTAGCCTAGGCGGCTGTTTGCTAAGTATGTAGCTATATCAGCTTAAGGCACTACAGGCAAAAACCTAATTTTTTCATGCACTGGTCAATTTTGGGCTATTTTAGTTCAATAACATGTCTTCTTTCAGATGAGTGGAAAGAAAACTTCCAAAATACACATTTAGGTGTTCATTTTACTAACCTTTGTCTATTTGCATCTGTAGATTTCTCCTCAGTTCAGCAAATGTTAGCATTAAATAATCCCTCATTTGCATAAGTAAACTCTTGAGAAAAATCTAATAGAAAAAAAACAGATACACACTCAGAGAATACAAGAAAAAAACTCCCATGAAATTAGATTAGGGTTTAATTAAGCTTTTGATTATTCAGAAAAAAAATATGTTGCAGAATCATTAAATGGGCCGAAAACAACAGGAAAGTTCAGGTAATAGAGTGGGTGCAAACAGAACTGCCAATGTGTGACAGTGAAATAAAATATATGCATATATATTCTGTAGAGAAGAGATTGGCTGCCACAGATGCATACAATCACAGCAAGGACATTCGATCAATGTGCACAATCATACCAATAGACATAGATTGAGCGTCTGATGCAACATGTTGCAGAGCTTCACTGAGTCTCCAGCGACATGTTTCTGCATCACTGCTATCAAGACTCGTATCACAGAGGAAGACTGTATTGCTCTGATGTTTTCTTCATGCCTGAAGAAAAGCCAACCCAACATTTAAATATGGACTTTCTCACCAATCGGCCGCAGACGGTGAGACTGGGCCCCCACCTCTCCTCCCACTCGTATGTTGAGTACTGGCCTCCCACAGGGCTGCGTGCTGAGCCCCCTCCTGTACTGCCTCTACACCCAGACTGCAGTCCACCCACAACAACAACCTCATCGTCAAGTTTGCTGACGACACCACAGTGGTCGGACTCTCTCAAAGGGAACGAGGCAGCCTACAGAGAGAAGTCCTGAACTTGGCAGCTTGGTGTTCGGAGAACAACCTGTCTCTGAACACCAAGAAAACCAAGGAGATCATCATCAACTTCAGGAAGAAGAGCACTGACCTAGCCCCCCTGTACATCAACGGCGAGTTGTGGAGAGGTCCCACCTTCCGGTTTCTTGGTGTCCTCATCTCAGCTGACATCTCCGGTCAGCCAACATCACAGCGGTCATCAAGAAGGCCCAGCGCGACCACACTTCCTGAGGGTCCTCAGAAGCACGACCTGGACTCCAACTTGCTCTGACCTTCTACCGCTCATCCATCGAGACTGCTGACCTACTGCATCACAGTATGTACGGCAGCTGCACCGTGGCAGACAGGGAGAGGCTGCAGAGGGTTGTAAGGTCAGCACAGAATCACCGGCTGCCCTCTCCCCTCCCTGACGGACATCTACACCTCCCGCTGCCTCAGCAGAGCAGAGAACATCATAAAGGACAGCTCCACCCCGGCTCTGATCTGTTTGACCTGTTGCCCCAGGAAGGCGCTACAGGTGCATCAGAGCACGGACCAACAGACTCAAGAACAGTTTCTTCCCGAAGGCCATAACGACCCTGAACTCACCCCTGAACTCACATATGCACTGACTCCACTCCACAGCCCCCCCCGGCCCGGACTGTCTTCTTCATTCCGTCCGACTGTGCAATATTATTGTTATCTGTTACTGTTATATAATACCTCATAGGACACTGGAATCTGTGAAATTTCATTTCATACAGTGCAATATTAATACATTAACCTTTCCATTACTGTGCATATGTATTTACTTAATATTAGTACTTAATCATTTCATTCCATCACTGTGCAATATTATTTTGAGTGTTAACACCTACCTATGCTTATTCAAGCTGATTATATATGTATACTTGACAGTCACTACACTTTATATCTTTGACTTTATATTTGATATTTTATACTGTATATTCTTATATTTTTTTGTGTCAACACTGCAAAGGGATGCTTATAATCCGTGTGCCAGTACCGTGTACTTGTGTATAATGACAATAAAGGCATTCTATTAAATACAACAATGGCTCAGCAGGTGGCCCTGGGGCAAGCAAAGAGGAAGACCCCCCCCCACCCGGGCCGGTCCCAGGAAGTCCAGAGCTGAATTTCCTTTCTATTGAACCTCTGCTACTTAATAATATCCATGTTCTTACTAAGATATCAAGATGCAGTGGGATGAATACAATTAATCTGCAAAGTTTATTTTTCCCGTGCTTAGCCTTTTGAAATTCACCTGTCAGGTCACAGGAATGTGCTGCTTTTGAAAAATGTAAGGTTGTGAAAGGAAGCACACTTTAGATTCATGAAAGAAAACTGCAATCAGTTCCTCTGTTGTGAGACTGCGAGCAGATTTGTGGAGCGAAAGATGACATTTTACATGAACAAATAAATTGAATTCCTTGCATGATGCATCTTTTTTTCTTAAGAGATAAAGACAGATTTCTTCTTATGCGTAAATGTCAATGGAAAAAAAAATATTCAATTTGAATGACCTACAGTGAATGCAAGGATGCATTGTGTTCCAGCTCAGACAGAGCCTACTTCAGGAAACGGCGGATATGAGTCTGCTGCTTTAGATGCAGAAAGGCGGCTTCATTGTACTGATTCACTGTTTCTCTCACACTAGCCAGACAATACATCAAACACGGTAGATGATCAGAAGCTCAAAATAGACCCAATCAGCTGTTCAGTTTGTGCCCATTGTCATGCTCTTTGGATTTAATTGCTATTTCTGTGAGAATTCGATGAGAAGATTGATACCACTGTCATATCTGTCATTTAAGTCTGAAGCTGGAGCCAGGAGATGTTTAGGTCAGCTTGAGCCAGGCTAGCCGTTTCCCCCTGCTTCTAGTCTGTATGCTAAGCTAACTGTCCAACAGTAGCTCCAGTTTAGGACTACTTTAGTGTCTTTTAGAGAATTTTTTTTTTTTTACTGTTCTGGATGCATCACCTCTATAATCAACCTCAATTCCAGTAAGAATATGGTTGGGTTGTGCTTACATTTTGTTGCTGAAAAAAATATTAACACAAGTTAAGAGAAGACTACTGTATGTCCTCGTAGTTATGGCCTTGTATGGAAAATCTTTGGAGTCAAACTTGGATTATTAAGAAAACATATAACATAGCTTCAAGATAGAAGACTGTTCTGTGGCCAGGGTGGAGCAGTGGCTCTCAAAACTGCTCTTTGATCACACACACACACACACGTTTCCAGTTAGTAAATCTGGATGACCCAAATAAGCACAAGCACGCACTCTTCTCTGACAGGTATTAATCTTGACAGAAGTCAAAAGACAAAATTGTATTGATTTCTTTGTGTGCAATTCCAGCCTCCTCTTAACACCTCTGACCACAAAAAAAAAAAAAAGGCGAGAGAAGGCAAATTCAATTTCTGTCATGTCCATATTTCAGCTTAGACATAAAATACCACACACACACACACACACACACACACACACACACCACACACACACACACACACACACACACACACCACACACAACCAACACACACACACACACACACACAACTAGTAACAAACGCATCAGCAGCATAACAGTTTGGTGAGTAGACCAAGCCTTTTTAATTGAGCAGAGTTTTGCAGTATTAATGGACAACTGAGGTGTGTTTCAAACTAACTTGTCTTGGAAACCATCCTGCTGCTGTTATCTCATCTTAATTGCATTTATCAGAAACTGTACAGCCTTGACAAGCCTGAGAATGTACTCTTTGGATCCAGACATCCATTGGCTGTTGTTGGGATTCTGAAATAAATCATAGTAAATACTCTGCAGTCCAGATTTTTCGTATTTCTGAGACATATGGAGTAAAGGTTTCTGTATGCTCAGAATTAACTTTGTCCGAGGGTCCCTTTAAAAGCTAGAGTCCTTATAGCTACTCTAAATGGCCACAATTGAAGGCGGGTCCATGTGGCACACATTTTGTCTTTTTTGTTATCCACTTTCCTTTGTCCACGAAGATATTCATAGAGTTGCTTGTTTGTATGCCAACGAATGGAAATTGACAGAAGTAATAGTGTGAAAAATGATGATAAAGAGCTGGTTGTGATTGTCCCATTGTAAGTTTAGAAAAGTGAAAAGGGTCTCTGATGCTGTTTGGATGAGGCATGAGAACCTGTGCTTCCAGTGAGGTGTGAAACAAGACATCATGTCTGCAAATGGTAAAAAGCCAAGAATAGTCAGTCCTGCTAATAATGTTTTGGGCCATTTATTTCAAAGCGCAACTCTCGCCAAAATGCAACCTATGGTGTTTTTGTGAATAAGCCCAAGTAATACCTTTTTTAACCCAAAATTTGGATGGAAACGCCATTTTTAAGAGATACTGTATTTCCGGTCAAATCCTTTTGAATGGAAGTGCTAGGAGCTTGATTTTGATGCTATCATAGTAGTGCCCCTAGCTCTCCCATTCAAAAGGTCATTTGGCTGAAAACGAGAATACAGTAAGTCTTAAATGTACTGTATTTACAGAGCGCTTTTCTAGTCTTAACAACTACTCAAAGCGCTTTTACATCATATAGGAACGATTCACCATTCACGCACTGTGGCCAAGGCTGCTGTACAAGGTGCCACTTGCTCATCAGATAAACACTCACACACACTTACACTCCGATGCGCAGAATCGGGGACAACTCGAGGTTCAGTGTCTCACCCAAGGACACTTCGACAAGGGACTGCAGGGCCAGGGATTGAACCACCAGCCTTCCAATTGGCAGGCAACCACTCTACCACTGAGCCACAAGTGGCCTTTCCGTACTAATTATGCTTTTAAACGAAAGTTTCACTCTGGTAAGTTCACAAAAACACCCTAGGTTGCATTTTGGCGAGAGTTACGCATTAAGGTTTCAACTTAATTATCTCCCACAATCTAGTATTTTGTCATCCTAAATGGTGACCATAGGTAGTTTTTTTTAAAAGCTTACTTACTTATTTGTTATAGTTTTGAATTGATGCACCAAATATTTGTTGTAAGGTGCTACAGATTTTATGTGTTAATTTACCCCCACCAGAGCAATAAATGCACTATGTATGTGATGGTGTGTTCCAGCAGCTGGTATTGACATGAAGTTAGCTCAGCCACAGAGCAGGAAAATGTAAAATAAGGGGGGGGGGGTCAATGAATTATTAATGCCTTGTTCTTGCCACTATATGGCCTATGTGTCATTGCATGCATGCCCTGCCTTAACAATTCCTGCTTCATGCTGCAACTTGCTCCCTCAAACATTATACACAGTGTTCTTCTCTTTCTTTCTTTCTTTCTGCAATATTAGATGTACCATACATTACCTACAATCAGGTATAAGGTCACAGTCTTTTTTCAGATATTAGCCCATTCACTCAAGTGAATTAGAGAGCGACAGGGGAACCAAAGCAATTACTTTTCCATACTTTGCTAAATGCTTTTAATTCAATGTTCCAATCAGTTGCATCATTACAAGAAAAAAGGTACTGGGCTCACCTAGAAGTTGCACAGTATCTCCAATCTCAGCCCCTTTGTCACAAATGTGACTCAAGGGACCTTTTCAATGGAGCAATAATACAAAAAATACAGACCTGAAGCATTGCATCATTACATTTTCATGCTAGGACTAACTATCAGGGCAGCGGATGTTTCATGATTCAATAGCTGGTTATTATAACACCTGTCATAGTACAACAGTGAGTTTGCTTACATGCAAACCAATATTGCACTATTATTCCAAATATAACTATATTCTGAATTTGATACAGGTCATGTAAACCAGCATATTCCAGTTGGAAATTCCGAATAGGGCCTTTTTCCAAACGTAGCATTTTCCGATTAAAACATGGAATATTCCAGTATTATTTAGGTTTTAGAGGCATTCTTTGGACATGTATACGTCGCATTCGGAATGTGCATCTCGATTGTGGTTTTTAACCGCAGGTTACCCCCAGTGTACGGCCTCAACTTACAGTCAGCTCTGGTCCATGGTTGCTGTACACAAACCAAGCAGCCGGCGGTTTGCAGGGTTGCGGTAGAGAAGAATAACCAAAAGAAAAGAAAGAGAAACACAGCTACTTTTAAACATGATTGAAGGAATAAAAGAGGTAGTCTATTTTCACACGCTCCAACTAGTCCGCCACCGCAGAAGAACTTTGAAAAAAAATATATAGCATGGCTACATATAAACAGGAATATTAGTGGAATATTCACTTTCATTAGCCATGTAAATAGCTTTGTCGAAATTTTGTCTTTGGGAATAAGTGCAAAAACCTGAATATTATGATGATATTATGATCATTGTGATGAATATCAACGTAGTCAGTATTCCAGATAGTTTACAGATCAAAAAACACACCAGGATGGCTATTCTGAAATTACACTGCCAGCCAGCAAACATTTCACAAGGTGTAGGTGATAGATAATAAGCAAGGCGAATGCTCACCAATTGCTATGGTCAAAGCCTGTGAACTGTGAGCTTCTATAAATGAATGTAAATAAGAGTTAGTGGTGTGTAGTCTTGCATTGCCAGACCTATCGCTACAGCGCTAAGGTGTGGCTATAACACATATACTGTACATTCTAGGGCCCTGTTTACATGTACGTAGTTATTTTGACAAAGATATTTAAATTTGTTTGTGTTCTTGCTTTACACGTAAACAGAGAATTTGCCTCTGAAAACGAGTCTTTCAAAAAACTCCCACCAGAGAGAAGGTTTTTGAAATCTTTGTTTGCCTGTTTGCAGGTAAACTGAGACAACCGGAGGTTTAAGCAGCTCAGGAAGCGAGGACAAGACGAGAGAGGAAGTGGTTCGTTGCTGTTGTGGCTATTTTCGGGATTCTGATTGGCTAACGTGGGCTTGAGCTTCTCGTTACACTGTCACCTACAGGTTTGGCATGTTCTTGACGGCATTGACAGCAAATATAAACGGGTACGTGTAACCAAACACTTTTCTGAAAACTGACAGCTGTGCATGTTATATTTGAAATGTAGCCTAGTATAGGAGAAAAAAAAAATATTGACAGTGCAGGTGAAAGAGAGAACGAGAGTAAAAGAAAAAAAA